>NC_139516.1:180915307-181066488 GCF_947247035.1 Vipera ursinii
TTTGATCTTATAAGCACTTGGAGGTAACATACACGTTTGAATCATGTGTCAAATGGGGATATTTCACAAGCATTTGTAAAGCCAAGCAGGACCCCACTCCAAAATGACCACACCAATAAACCATGTAACAAAACTAGAAGTAAGTTTGACTTTTTAGAAATTTGTTAGGACTAGGAAGATCCGAATTCAAGCCCAGTTTCCAGTACCGTAACTCACTAGGTGACTTTGAGTCAGCCATGCTTTCTCATCTAACCTACCTCACAGAGCTGCTATTGTAGGGATAAAATCAAGGAGATGCCCATGTAAGTTGCCTTGAGCTTTTGAATAAAAGGCAGGATATCACTCTAACAAAAAACTCATAGCGTCAAAAGAGCAACAGCAGCTCCAGCTGCAAAGCAATGAAGTAACAGTTTTTCATACCAAGTCTTTACTGAAGTTCATACAAATAAATCTGCATGTCCTCATAAATTAACATGGAAGTCATTGACAGAAATCAGTTTGACATACATATAAACATGTTTGGTTTAGTTGCATGAATGGTTTCTCATGTAACTGAAAGGGAACTAACTGCCCTTTCAAATGTTTTGTTTGAATATTGTAATCAATGTTGTTTAAACAATAAGCTTACGTAGTTTATTTACAATAACATAATATATAAACTGATTAGAGTCCCTGGTCTGTTTTTTTCTTGTAGAATGCCTAATTTCCCAGCTAGATACTTCTGCTTTTGGGGGGGCTTCTTCCTTACTGTTCAAGCTATCTTGGCTCTTTCCTACTCTCTTCACTGATCAGAACCACATTTCATTTGGGATAGCATTTCTGATGAGGCACTAACTGCATTGCCAATATTTTGCATGGTTTTGGTGTGATGTAAAACATGATATCTATCTCCCAAAGAAGCCAAGAATTGTATACAAGAAAGAACAATGCTTGAAAAAAATAATAATCAAGCAATTAGGTAAAACAATTGGATATGAAAAACAAGAGGAACACATCAATTAAAGTGAGAGATATTTTTCAAAAGGCAAGCTGATTGTGGAACTGTTGTTGTCCTGAACTATGCTTTTTCCCTTTTAAAAAGGTATAGCTCTGCATCAACCTCTAAAACCTTAGTTTGCAGCCCCAATTATGGCATCTGCGTTACATTGGAAAAGAGAGAGTCAAAAATTATGTCCCATTCTCCCATGACTAATTTTAGTAGATTTGATTTATGTATTTTCACTATTAATAAAATAGTATTTTTATGTTTTGATATTTTTTAAAAAAACATTTATGTTTGTCACATTTATTAAACCATTTGTCTCTCTAAGAGATATCAAAGAGATGTTTACAAATTGTTTTCAGAATTCCTTAATGTTACTGAATTATTCATCTCTGGACAACATCACTGTAATACCTGAAATAGATTATTATATTTCATTTTTCTTTTAAACTTCCATTTTTCCTATTCAGTTTTTATGCAAGTGATGTGAATAACCATTTATTTAACAGACTAACGGAGGATAAAGGACATCTTTTAAAATTTAATGTTCATTAAATGAACATTCCCCTTCATGGAATACTGCCTTGTCGTGGCAAAGGAGCTTGCGTAATTCAATGAAGCTATGAGCTATGCTTTGCAGGGCCACGCAAGATGGACAGGTCATAGCAGAGAGTTCTGACAAAACGTGATCCACTGGAGAAGGAAATGGCAACCCACTCCAGTATCTTTGCCATGAAACCCCCATGGACAGTACCAAAAGGAAAAAAAAGATATGACGCTGGTCGGAAGGCATCCAATATGCTACTGGGGAAGAGCAGAGGACTAGTACTAGTAGCGCCAGAAAGAATGAAGCGACTGGGCCAAAGCCGAAAGGATGCTCAGCTGTGGATGTAGCTGGTGGTGAAAGAAAGTCCGATGGTGTAAAGATTTTTTCTCCATAGGAACCTGGAATGTAAGATCCATGAATCAAGGAAAGCTGGACGTGGTCAAACAAGAGGTGACAAGATTGAACATCAACATCTTAGGAATCAGTGAACTAAAATGGACAGGAATGGGTGAATTTAATTCAGATGACCATCAGGTATACTACTGTGGGCAAGAATCCCTCAGAAGAAATGCAGTACCCTTCATAGTCAATAAAAGAGTAGGAAAAGCAATACTGGGATACAATCCCCAAAATGATAGAATGATCTCAGTTCGAATCCAAGGCAAACCATTCAATATCACAGTAGTCCAAGTCTATGCCCCAACCACCGATGCTGAAGAGGAGGAAATTGACCGGTTCTATGAAGCCCTACAGCACCTTATAGAACTAACACAAAAAATGATGTTGTTATTACCATGGGGGATTGGAATGCTAAAGTAGGAAACCAAAAGATAACTGGAATAACAGGCAAGTTTGGCCTTGGGGTACATAATGAAGCAGGGCACAGGCTGATAGAATTTTGTCAAGAGAAAATGATGGTCATAGCAAACACTCTTTTCCAACAACCCAAGAGACGGCTCTACCCATGGACATCACCCAGACAGTCAATACAGAAATCAGATTGACTATGTGCTCTGCAGCCAAAGATGGAGAAAGCTCTATACAGTCAGTAAAAACAAGACCAGGAGCTGATTGTGGCTCAGACCATGAGCTTCTCATTGTAAAATTTAGGCTTAAACTGAAGAAAGTAGGGAAAAGCACTAGGTCACTCAGGTATGAACTAAATTATATACCTCATGAATATACAGTAGAGGTGGACAAATAGATTTAAGGAATTAGATCTGATAGACAGAGTTCCTGAAGAACTATGGATTGAGGTTTGCAACATTGTACAAGAAGTAGCAACTAAAACTATCCAAAGAAAAAGAAATACAAGAAAGCAAAATGGCTGTTCTGAGTAAACTTTGCAAATAGCTGAGGAAAGAGGGAAGCAAAAGGCAAGGGAGGAACAAGAAAGATACACCCGATTGATTGCAGAAATCAGAGAATAGCTAGAAGAGATAAGAATGCCTTCTTAAATGAACAGTGCAAAGAAATAGAAGAAAACAATAGAATAGGGAGGACTAGAGATCTGTTCAAGACATCCTAGAATATGAAGTGAAATGGGCCTTAGGAAAGCTGAGCAACAACAAAGCTAGGTGAGGAGACAGTATTCCAGCTGAGCTATTCAAAATCTTAAAAGACAATGCAGTAAAAGTGCTACACCCAATTTGGCCCAGCAAATTTGGGAAGACTCAACAGTGGCCACAGGATTGGAAAAGATCAGTTAACATTCCAATTCCAAAGAAAGGCAGTGCAAAGAATGTTCAAACTATCGCACCATTGCACTCATTTCACATGCTAGTAAATTTATACTTAAAATTCTACAAGCTAGACTCCAACAGTATGTGGATCAAGAACTACCAGAAGTATAGGCAGGATTTCAAAGAGGCAGAGGAACTAGAGATCAAATTGCCAACATACGATTGATCATGGAGAAAGCTAGAGAGTTCCAGAAAAACATCTACTTCTGCTTCATTGACTATGCTAAAGCCTTTGATTGTGTGGAGCACAACAAACTGTGGCAAGTTCTTAAAGAGATGGGAGTACCAGACCATCTTATTTGTCTCTTGAGAAACCTATATGTGGGCCAAGAAGCAACAGTGAGAACTGGACATGGAACCACTGATGGTTCAAAATTGGGAAAGGAGTCGGCAAGGCTGTATACTGTTGCCCTGCCTATTTGACTTATATGCAGAGCACATCATGAGAAAGGCAGAGCTAGATGAATCAAAAGTTTGGAATTAAGATTGCCAGGAGAAATATCAACAACCTACAGATATGCAGATGATACCACTCTAATGGCAGAAAGTGAAGAGGAACTAAAGAGCCTCTTGTTGCGAGTGAAGAAGGAGAGTGCAAAAGTTGGGTTGAAACTTAACATTAAGAAAACCAAGATCATGGCATCCGGCCCTCTCAATTCCCTGGCAAATAAATGGGGAAGAAATGGAGTAGTGACAAATTTTATTTTCCTGGCTCCAAGATCACCACAGACGGGGACTGTAGCCAAGAAATTAAAAGATGCTTGCTCCTGGGGAGGAAAGCAATGGCAAATCTAGACAGCACACTAAAAAGCAGAGACATCACCCTGCCAACAAAAGTCTGTATAGTCAAGGCTATGGTCTTCCCAGTTGCAATGTATGGCTGTGAAATTTGGACCATAAGAAAGGCTGAGCGCCAAAGAATTGAAGCCTTTGAACTATGGTGCTGGAGAAGAGTCCTGTGAGTCCCTTGGACTGCAAGGCGATCAAACCGGTCAGTCCTAGAGGAGATCAACCCTTTCTGCTCTTTAGAAGGCCAGATCCTGAAACTGAAACTCAAATACTTTTGGCCACCTAATGAGAAGGAAGGACTCAATGGAGAAGAGCCTAATGCTGGGAAAGGTTGAGGGCAATAGAAAAAAGGGATGACAGAGAATGAGGTGGCTGGATGGAATCACTGAAGCAGTGGGCGTGAGGCTAAATGGACTCCAGAAGATGGTAGAGGACAGGAAGGCCTGGAAGAACCTTGTCCATCGGGTTACGATGGGTCAGACATGACTTCGCAACTAACAACCAACAACAACAAAATAAACATTGAAATCTTTTCACCAAAAAATCTGCTCTCATGCAGGAGGAAAATCTGTATTATAGTGAATATTCATTTCAAAGAAATATTGTCTGGACTGAGTTTATAAACATTTATTGTCTGAATTTCAAACAAAATTTAGATTTAGCAGATTGTTTCTGTTAAATGAAAAGACTATTAATTTGAGCTATCTGAGGACTGTTATAGCAGGAATTTTCAAAATTTTTGAGACTGTGGAACATACGTTAAAATAGAAGTTTTGAAACAGTTGATAAGAGCATTGGTACTTATGATTGTCAGATGATAAGTTCACACTTTCCACTTTACTGTACAGTAAGTCCATTCATGTCTTCCTGAACAGAGTTTGAAAAATCCTATGTTAAATCAAGCTTTTAGTACGTGACTATTGTTCCTCAAATGCTGGAAGTATTAAAGTAGAAGTATGTGTTCATTAAATCACAATTTTAAATTTAAATCATTAAAATGTGGCAGGAATTTTGACAATTTATGGGGAATTTCAATAGTGTTTTCTGTGGTTCTATGTCTAACAAAAGATTTTTCATTTTTCAGATCATTTTATATGGAATGAGAATTTTTTTTTCACAAACTTGAGAATTCAGCAGAACAAATGATTTTTGCCTTAAATTTTCATTTTTCAGCTTTTAATTATGATATTTTTATTCATTTATTAAAATGGATGAGTTTTAGTACTTTTAACAAGCTTAAAGGTTGCAATTTAATATATATAATATTTTATTCTGAGTTGTGCTTTTTATTATATATGTTTTTTTAAAAGAAATCTGTTTATTTTTTTTTTCAGATAAAGGCAAATTTAGATTGTAATGGATTGCCGTAACAATTGTACTAATTACCTAATCACATAGAGCTGACTTTATATATTCCTGCACAAGAGTTAAATCTCTCTGAAGTGGGAACAGCAATGTGATTACATCAAAGCAGTATTTCAGAAACCTAATGTTTGTTTAAAAATGAATAATTTTCAATTCTATTGCCTTTTGTTGGAAGCTGTGTAAATTCCCACCTGTCTTAGGAAGTTAAATCTGTAAGTTAACATCATTGAATATTATGTGTAAGAAACAGTGGTAAGATTGGAATATTCCAACAAAATAGCAACTAGTTAATAAGTAAGATGATCATCGTTTAAAAATTCTTGATTTTTTTTGAGCCTAAACAATAATGCAATCCATATTAATTTTATACTGATATATTACAGTCTGCTTCCTGAATCCCATTAAATGATACTGTTTATACAGGGAGCGGAAGTAGAGATTTACCTTGAAAAGAGAAAAGGCATATTAGATAGATTGGTCTTATCTAATCATAATGATAGAAAAAAACATCAAAGTTAGGCATTCCTTTAGATAGCTAGGGCCTATGCTGCAAAAGACTTTGGAGGGTGATAACCTGTACCTCAAATAGCTACTTGAAGCCTTGCAATTACTAGTGTAGCTCACAAAGCAGAAGTGCCACATGGGTATATAATGGCATGCCCTTCACTGCCTGTACCATTGCTTCCTGTGTTAACTAGAGCTTCCAGGTGGTTTTCCAGCATGAGTAGCTGCATGTGGAACACATTGCAATATGTACTGTATATGTGGCAGCTACAATATGTTTATCTCCTCATCTCCATACTTCTATAGTTTTCTCAACACTCCCCCCCCTCTGTTCCATGTTGTTCAGAATTTTGTAGTTATTCTTTCTGCCCCACATACTTTCTCCTTATTTCAGAAGTCTGCTTAATTGGTACCTTGAAGATTACAAGAGTAAAAAAAAATATGGTCACTTTTGTTGGCAAAAGAAACTTTACTACACTGTTTAAACAAAAACTGAGTCACAAGTTATCTCCTAACATGAGGTTGTTTTAAACTAAAACATATCAGATGTGAAGGCATGTGGAGGTCACTTTAAATTGAATCTTAGGTGACTCTTGGGCGGTAACAGAATGGTATCTTACAATGTCTTACATTTATAGTTGTTGCTGTTGTTGCTGCTGTTGTTGCTGCTTTTCTTGCTGCTGCGGAGGTTGCAGCTGCCTTTATGGCTGTCTTTGAATCTTGCTGGTTTGGGTCCGTCACCATTGTCATCAGGCAGCCCTCCCTCCTTTTTTTGGACGTGTCATCACCACCTGTTATGGCTTTTCCTGTTGCTGCTGTAGACTACTCCACTGTTACCATGATTGTGGCTTTGGGACCTGCCACATGTCGACTGAACTTTCCATTGACTTTGTCTGCTGGCACCCTTCATTGTCGGATACCACTGCTTTCCTTTATATGCCAGTGTACACCTTTGAAGAACTTTACTTGCTGCGAGATTCCCCCCTCTCGCAGGAATGCCCATCTGTCCTACATAAGACCTTTCTTGATGACAGGTTGTGGGACCCTGAGAGATGGCATGCTTCAAAGAAGAGGCTGAGGGGATTTTTATTAAGATTTTTATATAAAATTTTAAGGGGACCCGGGAGGGGGGAGGCTTTAGGGATCCGGAACGAACTTGGGGGAGTTCGACCTGGACAGTAGTCCAGACCATCAGATGGTCACGGGGGGGGAGTAGGGGTTTGGGGGCAGACTCAGCTCCGAGTGTGGAGGGTCTCCCTATCCTGACGGTGATTGGGAGGGGCAGAAAGTGTGGGAGCAGAAGTCTCTATCGCTATTGGGGAACAGGCCACCGCTGTCTTCAAGCTGTTGCCTGTTCCCGCCCTCGTTGCTCTTCTTGCCTCCCTGGGGGCATTGGATTGCAGGACCCTGGGCTCAGGTTGGTTTATTTCAATGCCAGGTCCATGGTGAACAAGGCTCCCCTCATACATGAACTTATTGAGGAGGAGAACGTGGACCTGGCCTGCATCATGGAGACCTGGTTGGGCCACCGGGCTTCCGGGTGCTTCACCAGCCATGGGCCCAGGGCAGGGGTGGTGGGGTGGCAGTTATTATTAGGGAGAGTCTTTGTCCGCGAGTGGCCACTGTCCCTCAGATAGGCGGGTGTGAGTCTCTCCTTTTGAAGTTGGGTCTTAGAGTTCAGTTGGGCCTATTGATTACGTACCTGTCTCCCAGCTGTGTGTCATCAGCCCTACCCAAGCTCCTCGACATGTTGCCTGGGTTTTTATTTATTTTTTAATTTATTTTAATTCCATTTATATCCCGCCCTTCTCCGAAGACTCAGGGTGGCTTACAAGCTTAGCAGTTGGCGATTGAGTTCCCCCAGCTTATAGTTCTAGGGGATTTCAATCTGCCCTCCATGGGTGAGGCATCTGAGTTGGCCCGGGAGTTCATGGCCTCCATGACAGCCATGGACCTGACTCAAATAATTCAAGACCCGACCCATAATGGAAGGCACACACTCGACCTGGTTTTTATCTCTGGGCAGTGAATTAATGATCTGGGTAGGGGGGATTTAACTATCCAACCCCTGTCATGGTCCGATCATTTTCTTCTCTGGCTAGACTTTCAGTACTCCACCCCCCACCGCTGGGAGGCAGAACTGACCAGGTGGTTCTGCCCCAGGTGCCTGATGTACCCTGAGAGGTTCCAGACGGAGCTTGGGACATATCCTGCTTCCCTTGCCCACAACTCTGCCGAGGCCCTAGTGGTAGCCTGGGATAGGGCTGCTGCTGGGGCCTTGGATCAAGTTGTGCCTTTGCGGCCTCTGACCCAGCACACATTCTGGGTGGCCCCCTGGTTTACCGAGGGACTCCAAGAGATGAAGCGTTGGAAAAGACACCTAGAGAGCTGTTGGAGGTCCAGCAGATCCGAATCTGATTGAACACGGCTAAGAACTTATCTTAAGTCTTACCTAGTGGCGATGGAAGAGGCAAAGCGTGCTTACTTTTCTGCTCTCATTGTGTCCGCAAATAACCACCCAGCTGCCCTGTTTAGAGTGACCCTCTCCCTGTTTAATCAGGGACCGAGGGATGACCCTTTGCAGGGTAGGGCTGAGGAATTTGTACAGTATCTGCAGGACAAAATCTCTCAGATCCGGACTGGTCTGGACTCCGACTGGGCGGAATCCGGCGGAGTGGAGAGGGCAGGGTTGGTTATACCATTTGGGGTGAGTTTGACCCTGTGTCTTTGGATGATGTGGACAGGATCATGCATAGACTGAGCACTACAACTTGTTTACTGGACCCATGTCCCTCCTGGCTGGTTTCAGCCGCCGGGGAGGTGACAGCGGGCTGGCTCCAGGCAGTTGTCAATGCTTCATTGATGGAGGGTGTCTTCCCCCCCACCTTAAAAGAGGCGGTGATGAGGCCCCTTCTCAAGAAGGCTGCTCTGGACCCAGCCTCCTTGAATAACTATCGTCCTGTCTCCAACCTTCGCTTTGTAGCGAAGGTTGTTGAGAGTGTTGTAGCGTGTCAGCTTCCGCAATTCCTGGATGAAGCAGACTATCTGGACCCATACCAGTCCAGTTTCAGACCTGGTTACAGCACGGAAACGGCATTGGTCGCACTGGTAGATGATCTCTGGTGGGCCCGAGACAGGGGTTGCTCCTCTGTCCTGGTCCTACTTGACCTCTCATCAGCTTTTGATACCGTCGATCATGGTATCCTGCTGCGATGGCTCAAGGGGTTGGGAGTGGGAGGCACTGTTTTACGGTGGTTCTCCTCCTACCTCTCGGGCCGTTCACAGTTTGTATTGGCAGGGGACAGAGATCTACCCCGAGGCCCCTTTCTTGTGGGGTACCTCAAGGGTTGGTTCTCTCCCCCCTCCTTTTTAACATCTATATGAAGCCACTGGGTGAGATCAACCATGGCTTTGGGGTGAGGTATCACCAATATGAGGATGATACCTAGTTGTTTATCTCCACCCTGAGCCAACCCAGTGATGCCCTTGACATGATGTCCCGGTGCCTGGAGGCAGTGCAGGTCTGGATGGGAAGGAACAGGCTCAAGTTGAAACCCTCCAAGACCGAGTGGCTGTGGATACCGGCATCTCGTATTGTCCAACATGTTCCATCTCTTTTGATGGGGGGGAGCTATTGCCCTCCTCAGAAAGGGCCCATAACTTGGGTGTCCTCCTGGATTCATAGCTTAATTTGGAGAATCATCTAACTGCTGTGACCAGGGGGGCCTTTGCACAGGTTCACCTGGTGCGCCAGTCGCACCCCTTTTTGGACCGAGATGCCCTATGCACGGTCACCCATGCCCTTGTCACTTCTCACCTGGATTACTGCAATGCTCTCTACATGGGGCTGCCCTTGAAGTGCACCCGGAGGCTTCAGCTGGTGCAGAATGCGGCCACGCGGGTGCTTATGGGAGTATCTCGATACTCCCATGCTACACCTCTCCTGCGCGAGCTGCATTGGCTTCCGGTTACCCTCTGGGTGAGATTCAAGGTGCTGGTAATTGCCTTTAAAGCCCTACATGGCTTAGGCCTGGGGTACTTGCGAGACCACCTGCTGCCAATGTCAACCTCCCATTGCCCGGTTCACTCCCACAGAGTTGGCCTCCTCAGGGTGCAGTTGGCCAGGCAATGCCAGCTGGCGACCCCCAGGGGGAGAGCCTTCTCTGTGGGCGCGCCGACCCTCTGGAATGAACTGCCTTCAGAATTGCGGATGGCCCCTGACCTTCGATCCTTCCGCCGCGACCTGAAGACATGGTTGTTCCAACAAGTGGGCCTGGACTGATCATGGTTTTTTAAAATTGGTTTTTATTGGCTTAAATTGTCCTGTATTTCTTTATTTATTGTTTAATTCTTTTTTAATCTTTGTATTCTATGTTTTTTTTTATTTTTATTGTTGTGAGCCACCCTGAGTCCTTAGGGAGAAGGGCGGCATATAAATTTAATAAATAAATAAATAAATAAATAAATAAATAAATAAATAAATAAATAAATAAATAGTTCTACTTCACATTCTAGCTAAACCCTTTCTGAGGCTAAGGTTAAGGAAATCTTAGCAGTGAATTTGTGAGCATCTAGAAATGAACAAAGTAATTAATAGAAGCCAACATAGGTTTGTTAAGAACAGGTCATGCCAAACAAAGATCATATTACTTTATTTGATAAAGTAATTAAATTAGTAGAAATGCTATGAGTACACTTAGGCATTTGATAAAGTAGACCATAGACCACTTTTTAGTAAAATAGAACTATGAGGTATCTTAGAACAACAGACAGTACCACTACCAGTTGAGTCTGCAATTGGCTGATCAATTGCACTTAGCATGTAATCCTCAATGGAGGGAAGCATGCAGTGGGCACTTCAAGGTTTTGTTCTGGACCCAATGCTCTCCAACATCTTCATAAATTACTTAGAAGAGGGGATTGAAGAGGCAAAAAATAAGATAGTTCTCTTAATCAGGAAAAACAGATGTACAGATACAAGATAAGCAGTATCTGGCTTAATCGTAGTGCCTTTGTGAGTGATCTAGATCTCCTAGTGAACTATTTATTTATCAAATTTATTTGCTGTCCATCTCATGGTTCTGATGATCCAGATAACTTTACCTCAAGATAAAACAAACATTCAACTACTGTTGATATAAAAATGGATTAAAATTACAAAATTACAAAAAATAAAACAAACTACCACTTAAGTATGAGTCAGCAGTGTGCTGCAGCTGCTAAAAAAGACAACACAGCCCTAGACTGCATCAACTGAGGGATATACCACATTAGTGAGGTCACATTTGGAATACCGCAACCAGTTCTGGTCACCACTATACAGAAAAAGTGCTGGGAGACTAGTGCAGAGAAAAGAAAGAAAGAAAATACAAGTTTATAAGCTAAATCCTATGAAGGGCAGTAAAAGAACCAGGTATATTTAACTAAGAGAAGATTCAGAAGAGATATAACAGCAGTCTTCTAATACTTGAAGGGCTGCCACAGAGAAGAGGGCATCAATTTATTCTCCATAGAATAAAGAAGAAGGAATGGATGGAAGCTCATCAGAGGGATATCCAACCTGGGAACAAAGAACAATTTCCTGATAGTAAGAACTATTAAGCAGTGGACTAGTGTGCCTTCTGGAATTGTAGGTTCTACATCGCTGGAGCTTTTCAAGAAAAGATTGGACAACCATTTATTCAAGCGGGTATAAGGACTCCTATCTTGGGCAGTGGGTTGAATTAGAGGTCCTCCAAGGTCCCTTCCAGTCTATTGATTCTATGAAATATTTAAAAGGTATGGTTATTATTTATTATGGAAAAGTTCATCAGAAGACCCAAAAGCCATCCCACTGAATCAAATGTTATTCTCATCCTGATCTCAGGATTTATATGGGTGGCACATTTAGCTTCCATGGATTTTACTGAAATATTAGTGATAGCAGCAGCAATAGTAATAATAACTACTTCTACAAATGCTATTACTACTACTACTACTGAGTAGTAATGCTTTTTATATTGTTTAATATATCAGCAGAACTTCAGAAGCTAGTGTGACTCCATAGTGGTCTATCCACACTGAGGGTCACACCTCAACGGATGAAGCCTTTTGTATTATGTACTCATAGGGTATATAAGAAAGGAGAGAGCACAAAGAACAGAAATGATGAAAAGAGTGGTTGAGCAAACCAGACACTTCCAGCAGTGTCCATATACATTACACAGTATACTTCCATGTACACCAGTACATGAATACAGATAGGCTGCAGATAGCCATTATCACTTATTAGAGTAACTTAATTAAGCTAGCTTACTGAAACCCTTAATTCATTAACGACAAAATTTTGATTAGTACATTTTCCTTGTAGGTGACCTTATAATTTAATAGAAAAAGAATTTATAAATGGAAAGAAATGCCTGTGGCGGAGATTTTGTATAAATGAATAGAGTTTGAATACACACAGTAATATAATTGAGTCTAATTAGTAAGAGTGCAAATGATTTTTTTTATTTCATACACCAGAAATGTCATTGATGAGCCATGGTGTGGAGTTTGAAATGTATTCAGATTGGCAGTGTGAAACTAAAGTCTGTGGGAAAATCACTAGCTAATTCATTGATTGCCCCTTGGAAATACTGCTGTTAATTGTTAGGTAATTAACATGGAGCTACAATTATGCTGGCCTTAGGGGGTGATTAATGTTTCAACATGTCACATTAGCAGCAACCAGCTTTTAAAAGCTTGTGGTTTTTTCACATGGTTGCGACAGATGCTGAATTGTCCCTAGACCAAGCAAAAATCTTTTCCTCTCACATCTAACATATTTGCATATGACCAGTTTTTAAGCATTTATTGGCTTGTATGTACATGAACAACTGAGATGTCACAAAATAAAAGGAAATTTGTGTTTCTTCTATAATGTGAAAATCAAAATAGCCTTAAATTTTAAGTGGATTATTTTACAGCCATTTTCCCATTGTTTAGTGATTGAGTGAAATAAGATTGGCCAATGTCATATTATTTTGATCGATACAAGTTAAGTAGGAATGAAATAAAAACATGTTGAACAAATGTGTTTTGTAACACTAATATTGAGTACATTAATGTTGGCACACTTGAGTGCTTCACTTACTTTGAGTTGAAAGCTGCATACTTCTACTTGTTCAATGTTTCTGTTTATCATTTATTCTTTTGGCATGGACCTGTTGAAAAAGTATTTTGCCAACAAATCTAAAAATTAACTGGATTTATTGGCTAGATACCTGGAATATTGTCCACCTTTTTTGGTAGAAGTAGCAGTGATACTAGATATTAGAGATATTCTGCAGGTAGCAAAAAACTTAATTGTACAATACTTAACTGTAATCCTGTTCTGACACAATATTACTTTGTTATAACTAGTTAGCATACAGCATAGAGCTTACATTCAAATTCACATCTATAGTGTGCTTAGGAATATCTGCATTGAGATAAGTCAATCGATTCTATACATCCATTGTCTAAAGATACATTTTAAAGAGAAGCACATTAATTTTCTCTGTAACTACTGCTGCTTTTTGATCATATATTGAATGAGAGGAACAATGCAACACAGCCAAATAGCTCTAAATCCAGGATGAAGTCAGTGAAGATGATACAAATCCATTATCAAGTATTTGTAAAAAGAATGCCAACAATTGTAACAAGACCAAAGAACTTGGAAAGCAATGCTTCATATAGTTCAACGTTATACATTAGGTCTGTAAAAGAAATATGTCACAGAAATCTTTTAACTTCAAAATGCTGTGATCTACCAAAGCAGCTCACTGTGAAACATGAGTCTTAGTGGCATCCATCCACAGGCTGAATCAAAAAAGTCCAAATGGCAGTCGCTGCAGCATGATCAAAGCATCACCCCTTTTGTATGTACATGAACACACATTTTTTTGATCGCCCCTCTGAAAGTTGTTGATGAGTCTGCTTTGGAAACTCCTTTTTCTGGTGTAAAATTGCACCACCAATATTTGACATCATTCAATTCAAATGTTCCATGATGGGGGCTTAAGGCTGCATTTGTCTTAAGGCTGCTAGTTGCCTAATCCCTGTCTTATTTTTGTTTAAAGGACTATAAGAAGGAAGAACAAGAACATTGAATTTACCCACCTAAAGTTAGCCATTAAGCAAGTAACTGTACACCTTGCTGCTTGCCAAGATTGTCCTTACTCTGGAATGGGTTATCACATTTCTATTTAAATTATAGCAATTATTTTTAATTTTGCATTAACATAGATATCAGTTTAACCAATACATATTTTAACTAAATGGAGGGTTGTGTCTTGTATTTTTGTGTGGTGCATAGTGTGCATTTCACAATCCCTAACTTTTATGGCCATCTTACAGTGAGAAAGGGGCTGTTCTCTGGTTTCTTAAAAGTAGTAAGTTCAATAGATTTGGTTAAATGAATCTTAAGCTATTTCAGTGAATCCATTCAATTATGTGTACTGGTGCTTATGCTTTGGAACTCATTTTTTAATGCAGGACAGGAGCAATGCCTTTTTTTCAAATGTTTTCTTCACAGATCATTAATTTGTATACTTTAATTCTGGATCCTAGGTTTGATGTGTTAAAGAAAGACATCCATATGATTCTATATCTATTGAATAAGCACTTACAGTGAATATTCTTTCCAGTAAGGATGAGATGAGATGAGATTGCATTGCGGAAAGTATTTTAAAAGGTATAACTTTTAAAGACGCTGGTAATAAAACCAGACTTCTGGGTAAACATTTTCCACAAGTGTTTGCTTTACACATACAACAGAATGACATCAGTTAATCTGTGGTGATTGTATTTATTGTCAAGAATGTATACTTGAACTGATTTCTCTATACTGTGCACAGATATTCATATCATTTGAGGATATTCCAGTAACTTTCTTATGTCAGTTCAAATATTGCAACATAACATTCAGGATTTGAAAGTGTTTTCCTGTTATAGTTTCTTAGCAGGTTTATTAGAAAGATTTAGTTCAATGTCAAATATGAAATTTCACATCATACACATACACCCCCATTATCCAAGCCCATCTATTTTGCAGCTAAATAGAATACTCCCTCCCAGGAATGTAATGGATGTCAGGCTGGTAAAAGGAACATATTACATTAGATGGTTGCTTTATTTCCTCCACCTTTCCAGTGAAAATTTGAAATGTCACCTTCCTTGGTAACACTATACTGTGGTCTTTGTTATTACTTCAGAAACTGACTTTCATATTGATTGTTCCACTTCAATAAATAACAAAAAAACCTCTGCAACTAGAGTAGTTATTAACTTTTAATTTCCATTTAAAGAAGTACATTTTAAGAGGGGATACAGATAGTGCTCGACTTATGACTGTTCATTTAACAATAGTTCCAACTTATGACTGCTTTGAAATAAGTGATTTACAGCCTGTACTCACACTTCAATTGTCATATCACCCCACCCCCACAGTTCTTCGATTGCAATTTAGATGTTTGATAACAGACTCATAAATATGACCAGCTGTAGCATTGTGCAGCCACGTGATTGCAATTTGTGACCTTTCTTGCATATTTCTTGCAAAAAGCCTCTATTGTGGAAGCTGGATTCACTTAATGACCAAAATGTAAAATCGAATCTGACTTGACTTATGACTTACAACAGAAACTTTGGTCCTAATTGTGCTTGTAAATAGACAACTATCTATGGATTTTTTAAATTTAGTATAGAAGATTTGAGTCATTTTTTTCCCTGTAAGGAAAATTGAATATATTTAAAATCTGAAATATTTATTATATTATTTTATGTTAATTGAAATAGAACTGTTTTCTGGGTTAAAAAATTAGAATGTGCATTTAGAATAGAGCAAATAAATTCATGGTTAATGATTTTGAATGTACTTTAACTAATCCATATGAGTTAAGCAATCCATATCAGTTCGGCGTGGTATTTCCCTGATTTCAGTATTCTGGTTCAGTTTTCTTCTGAGCGAAAGAATACATAAAAATCATGTATTACAGCAGGCTTAATCTAGTGGTTAAGAAACCAGGCTGTAAAGCAAGAGATCATGAGTTCAAGTCTTGTTTTAGCCAAGAAAGCCAATAGGTTGACCTTGGTCCAGTCAGTCTCTTTCAGCCAACCCACCTCCCAGGATTGTTTGTGTGGGGAAAACAGGAGAAGGCAGATGTGTTGGACATGTTCACTACCCTGGGTTATTTGTAAAAATAATAAAGGCAGGATATAAATAAAAATGAAATTATGTTACCACAATACATCTGATAATTTCATAACTAGATACAGAAGTAATGCCAAAAACAGATAATCTTTCTTCTCCAAACATTCAAATCAAGATATAAGTCCATCCATTTTAAAAGATCCTGTGTCCCAATTTGAATTAGCTAATTAAGTGTTGAAGTTGTCAGATGAGCACAGAAAACAGACCACAACAGCTCTACAATACATGAGGGTTTACTTCAAGATGAGAGGCTGAAGTGTCCTTCTTTCTTTGGATTTGGGTCAATACATTAAAGGATAAAGCACAAGGAACCTTGGTGATAGTCATACAGCAAATAATCTCAACTACTATAGTGATTGTAGTTCCTCAAGTATTTCTAATGTGATATTCATCTACTCCCTAAAATGCATTGTTATGTACTTCTAGTCAATTGAGCTCAATACCATTAAAATAAATAGGTAAGAATTTTCCATAGTCCTGGATTAACAATTAAGCAAAATAAGCATGTTCTTGGGGCACCAAAGGAACCACAGAGTTTCCTCCCATAACTATCATTCCTTAACCCTTTCACTGCTATTAGTTTTTTAAAATTGTCTATATCTGGTATGTTCAACTTTAACTTGCATTGTTAAAAATAGTTTTAGTTGGCATGAGTGAATAAAGTTAAAAGTTTGATTTTATAGTGTTATCAGGTGTCAGATGCTACATTTGTTTCCATATCATGAAATAGAATTTTGATTTAGCTGTTGTTGGGCTGTGCGTAAGGCATAGGTTCTCCTTATGCAGCCCTGGTTCTGATTTTCCAATCCTACAAATGTCAAAAACTGAATCTAGGGTGTGTTTTTCAAACTTGGGAACTATAAGACATGTGGACTGCAACTTATGGTGGCTGAGGAATTCTGGGAGTTGAAATCTACACATGTTAAAATTCCCAAGTTTGAAAAGCACAGATATAGGATCTTCTCCAGGAAATCTACCACTACAACAGAATTTTTCTAATTAGTGACTTAAGACTTCTGTTTAGATGGAATATCTATTTGCATTAGACTTATAAAAATACTGGCCAAAGAAAGGTTGTGGGTTGGAGCAGAGGAAGCAGATTATGTCTATATCCTATTTAAATCTTTTTAAGTGCTCAGAAAAACAATTATATCATAACTAGATACAGAAGTAATGCCAAAAACAGATAATCTGCCAAAAACAGAAAAACAATTATAAAATCATGTTATTATTGGACATAAAATGTATTTAGCTTGAACTGCTTTAAACTAAAGGGTTATAGATTGTTAATTGTATATTAACACTTAAATTCATTTTTATGTATATAACTGGTTTTCTATATGTAAACACAAAGAAAACTTATCTTGCCCACGTATTGATGGGAAAACAAAATCACCGTATGGTATTGATTCCTTTTAACGATCAAATATACTATTGAGGTGTAATTTATTAATCTATGAAATACTCAACAAACTATAGAATAAATCTTTGTTAACATTAATGCAAATAAAATTTCCAAAGATGATGTTTTCACACACACACACACATACACACACACACACACACATCATCTTTGGAAATTTTCTTTGCATTAATGTTCAGTTTTCATATAAGGTAAAGTACTCTTTGAGAACAGAAAACAGAATCCAAATTACCATGAAATTCCACTGGTGATGGAAGAATAAGAATTCTCATCCTTCTGTATTACATTGTGCTGATGCCCATTCTGTTTTGGACAATTAAGGGACTATTGCTCATACTGTGCTAATGGTATTGTCTTTAATGGGGTAACCCATATAATGTTGCAATGTAGGCTACACTTCTATAATTTCATATTTTTTTGTATTTGTATAATCACATAGAGTTTAATGCAATATGGTAATGGATACTGGCATTTTATTGATGCTTTTCTTTATGAAAAATTATATATTAACTTGAAAGGCGCATTTCTTAATTCTGAAAAGTGTTTTTTTATTGAAGTTTTACAGTACATTTTATTTTTAACAAAACAAAACAAAACCCCTCCCAACCCCCTCCCCTCTTCCCAACTTTGTAAAGTGTAAAGTGTTTTTAATGTAGTATACTGCCTTTCCCTTCATTCTGATATGTTGGAAGGAAATTTGCAAAATTTAGATATAGCAAAGTTTTAGAGTTTTTAATGTAATACTAACCTCATTTAGACTTTTTTTTAATTTCAGTCATTCTAGTTAGTGACATTAAGTACATTTCATGTTTACATTAAATTTCTGAATTATATGGAACATCTGGCATTTCACAAAGTCTTTTTCACAATCCTGAAATGCTGTTTTTCTAATCATCTTGCTTTGTATGTGTGTATGTGTTTTAGAAAGGATTTTCATACAGATTTGTTCTTTAAAAAAATCAAAATATGTACCAGGGATTAATGCAAATGTGTATTAGAAGAGCAAAGAAATCACTGAGACAGGACTAATCATCATTTAGATTATCAGGAGAAGATGATTAAAAAAACAAAAGATTGTATGACAAGTTATGTTGATGCCATATTTGTGAAGCCAAATGTTTTAGCTTTATAGATGAAAAATCCTAAGCAGATTACAGCAAGACAAAGTAATCATTCAAATTACAAACTTAAGAATTTCAAATTACATATTCATCAAGCAGAGTCTATTGTAACTTGGTATGCACAGCAAATGACGCAATGCCAGTGAAGTACTGTGTGTAATCATTCCACATAAATGAAATATTATTAATGTTAATGTAAGACTAAATACTCAAATAATAAACATTCATTTTAGTGAATATATGCATTCACTAAATAAAAATACTGTCTTTCAAAAATTGACAAACATCCATAAATGAAAACCATTGTTTATCCCTATTTGTTCGTATTGGTTTTTTTTAAAGGAATTTGCATAACAATCAGTATTAAAAAACGAACAGAAAAGATTTAGGAAAGGCCAGCCATTTTCCTCTTCCCATCTTTCTGCAACTGATTACAAAGAAATTATGTCATGTTTCATTACATTTATTTGAAGATAAAGTGAGAGACTTCGGGAATTAATATCATAATCCTTGTCCCTGATTTAAAAATAATAACCTCTTTTAAAAATAATATTCTAATAATAGCCTATGACATTATTTTAGAAATAAATACTTTGTTCAAAATGATAAACATGCAAGAATGACTGATCCTTGGCAATATATTCATTTTTATATGCATGGAGGGAAGTGTGTAGTGGGGTGCCCCAGGGCTCTGTTCTGGGCCCAGTGCTCTTCAACATCTTCATCAACGATTTGGACAGATGGGGAACAGATAGATGGGGAACTCATCAAATTTGCAAACAATACCAAGCTGGCAGGAATAGCCAACACCCAGGAAGATAGGCTTAAGATACAGGAGGGTCTGGACAGACTTGAACACTGGGCGCTATCTAACAAAATGAAATTAAATGGTGAAAAAAGTAAGGTTCTACATTTAGGCAAGAAAAACCAAATGTACAGGTATAGTATAGTATACTACCTTGCTCAATAGTAGTAACTGTGAGAGGGATCTCGGAGTCCTAGTGTACAATCACTTAAATATGAGCTGACAGTTAGAACAATTAACCAGTGGAACAACCTGTCTCCAGAAGCAGTGAATGCTCCAACACTGGAAGTTTTTAAGAAAAGACTGGACAGCCATTTGTCCAAAATGGTATAGGGTTTCCTGCCTGAGCAGGGGGTTGGGCTAGATGACCTTCAAGGTCCCTTCCAACATTATTATTATTATAAAACTTTTATTCATAAAACATGAAACTCAGTCAACTGAACACTCAAATTGACTGGCAGTAATGGTTGACACAGGTTGCTGCCAGCATCCTAGGTATCAACCAGGTATCTCCTTAAGATATTCTGAGTAGCACAGTTTTTTGTAGCTTTGCTGGAGTTATTGCAGGAAGCTGCAATTTCTTGATGTGTTTTGCAAAGTTTTTGGACATAGTTCCCAGTGCCCCGATGACAATGGGTATCACTGTTACGCGTTTCATCCATAATCGGGCAGTTTCGATGGCCAGGTTGCGCTATTTCATAATTTTTTCCAGTTCTTTTTCTTTGACTCTGGCATCTGGTACAGCGATATCAATCAGCTGTATGCTTCGGTTCTCTACAACTGTGATATCTGGCATGTTGTGTTCCAAATGGTGATCTGTCTGTATTCGGAAGTCCCACAAGATCTTCACCCTCTCATTCTTGACAACTTTTCCACCCTATGTTCCCACAACTTTTCAGACACAGGCAAGTCATATTTTTTACACAATGCCCAGTGGATTAGTTTAGCAACTCGGTCATGTCTAGTTTTGTAATCAGTTTGCGTGATTTTGCTGCACTAACATATTAAATGTTGAAACTGTGAAACAGTTTCAAATTTGTTGTTGCAAAGTTGGCAATTTGGATTGTCAGTAGATTTTTGTATCTTTGCTTTCATGGCATTAGTTTGTAGTGCTTGTTCTTGAGCAGCCAGTATTAAGCCTTCTGTTTCTTTCTTGATGGTTCCCATCTTAAGCCATGCCCATGTCAAGTTGTTGTCACATTTTCCTTTAATGTTTTCCAAATGTTGTCCATGCAAAGCTTTGGTTTTCCATCTATTTAATCTATCATCCAGCCGTTTTTCCTTATATTCTGCCTTTGTTTCTGTTATTTTGATAATGTTCTCTGTTTTCACAGCCTGCAGCAATTTTTCTGTACTTTGATTCACATAATCATTCAAACTTTGTTTTTCTTCTTCTATAGTTTGGTGGATTTGCAATAGCCCTCTGCCTCCAATTCTTCTTGGCAGGTACAATCTGTCAATGTCACTTGGTGGATGTAGAGCATGGTGCATGTTCAAAAGTTCATGGGTTTTCCGGTCTAGGTGTTCCAATTCAGCCAATGTCCAGTTGATAATTCCAGCTGGGTAGTGTATCACTGGGACTGCCCATGTACTAATGGCTTTAATTATATTTCCACCATTCAGCTTTGATTTTAGTATTTTGCGGACTCTTCTGATGTATTCCTTTTGTGTTGACTCTTTGACTTTTCCATTCAAGATGTTATTTGCTTCCAATATGCCTAGGTATTTGTAACCGTCATCCTTTGCTAGTGCCTTCAAGGTCCCTTCCAACATTATGATGATGATGATGATGATGATGAAGAAGAAGAAGCTGTACATGGGGTGGGGTGGGGGAGCATTGTAGTAGTAATCTCCACTTTTAGATTTACATGTAGAAAGTGACAGATAGAGACCATGTATAGAGCACACAAATGCGACCACTGTGCTTTAGGACTAAGTAGAAGTCCATCTGTCTTGTAATGAGTTCTGTTGTAAGAACTAAGTATGGGGGTTTAGCTGAATATGTACAGAAAATGTTTCAGATATTTGAACTAAGGTCCCTCTCTACTTCAACTTATACCTAACACAATCAAGGAAGTTATTTCTTAAGTTTCTTTGTCACTTACAGTACTCAGATTTTCCATAATAGACTTTCCCCTTCTTTGAATCAAGCTCCCCTGCCTTCATAGATACAGTAAATTGGTTAAGGAAGTATCATATACTTACAGTACCAACTGCCTTTAACTTTCAAATAAATTTACAAGTATTCCTTTTTCTTAGGGAGGATTCTACTTACCAGTGAATGTGGTCCTACTTTGCTTGTCCACCAATTTATTTTACTATGAGGCCCAACTAATAACATCTGTTTTCAAATGCTGTACAATATAATATTGTATTATCCTTGCCCTTACATTGACCAGCATTTCTCTTGCACTGCTTATTATAACATAAGCTACCAGCCTAACGGATCGGGATTTAATTGTAATAAACTGCCATTAAGCAAACAGGTCTCTTAGTTTTATAAAAAGCAAAACAAAAGCGAAGCAAACAGCATACAAGCTGAATATTGCAGATTAGTTTCTTTAAAAGATTACTAGTTTAATATGTGAACAATTTCACTCTCATTGATAGGGAAATCCTGCCTAAACAGTTTAACTCTAATGTGTAAGTTTGGTGTGACAATTACTGTTCCAACAACATATTCACACATTGGCCTGGGGACAAAGCAGAACTACTGTGAGCCTAGTTCAACTTGTTCACACCAGGATGGCTTCTGACTAAGAATATAGATTCATTTAAATCTATATTTTCCTACCCTACAAAATGTAAACATATTGCTTCCATATAGTCATTCCTAAGCAGTGATATGAAGATTTGATAGAAATAACTTGGTTTTCTGTGAATAAATTACACTTTTCATTTCATGAAGGTCATGCTCTCCATTCCTCTTTGCTGACCCGTTCTTCTACTTATGCTAGAAACATTCCAATTTATCTTGGTCAATCTGCTTTTCATTTTCTCCCCTTAATTTCCTTATCATTTTTGCACTCTTTATTTCTTTCTGTAATCTTTTCCATTTGCCTCTACTGGCTGATGTTTTATGCCTTGTATCTTTTTTGTCTTTGATTACTTGGTGACCTTCCCTGCTGATCCTCATTGACTTTTTTTTTTAAAAAAAGAAACCTCTCATATCATTACAGATAGTGCATATAAGCAATGGGTGGTCCTTATTTCATCTCATCAACTTTTACCTCCTCCTCTTCCTCCTGTATTTTTTAAAACTATCTCAGTCATATTTGTTTTATCTGATTCAGAGAACCTTTTTCATATGCAATCCTATTTACTATTTTTACAAGCAAATGTAAAATGGACATATCAGGAAGTGGAGATGAAATTTGTGTTCAGGCCAAAACTGTGCAAGTTGGCCAGGATGATTGTAATTCCTAAACAGAGGCATTGCCATATCTAGAGGCATACTTACATTTCAACAAATATTTAGTTCTTCATTTCTTTCTAGTATTTTCCATTACAGACAATAAGATGCAAATCATCAACAGGAAGAAGAAGGGATGAAAATCTACTCTAAATAAGGACAGCAGGAACCATTACAGGTAGTCCTCGACTAAGAACCACAGTGGACTCCAAAATCCTCATTGCTAAACAAGACAGTTGTTAAGTGATATTGCCCCATTTTATGACATTTTTTGCCACAGTTAAGTGAATCCCTGTGGTTGTTAAATGAATCATGCTGTCATTAAGTGAATTGAGCTTCCCTCATTGACTTTGTTTTTTTGGAAGCCAGGTTACAAATGATGATTGCATGACCCCAGGAGAGTGCAACTGTCATAAATACATGCCAAATAACTAGTGCCCAAAGTTTGAATACATGACCATGGGGATGCTGCAATGGTTGTAAGTGTGAAAACCAGTCATAAGTCACTTTTTTCAATGCTATTGTAATTTTGAAAGGTTAGTAAATGAATGGTTGTAAATCAAGGACTACCTGTATTGCTGTTAGAATCCAAAAGAGCCATTATGTCTCCAGTACCAAGTAAAAGTTTTGGGAGAAGGAAACATATAAAAGAGAATTTACCAAGCATCCATATATATTTAATCAAGATTATTCTGATGAGATGTTCACAATATACCTTCATTGAAATGCCTCTGAAAAGCTTTCTATATATTTCATATTCATCATCAATCTGTATTCAGTACTAGTATCCTATTTAATCTCAACCACATTTAGATTTTATGACATCTGGAGATTGAACCATATCATATACTCCAGGAAATCATTGTCCTTTATCAATACTACTGGCATGATTCAAGGTGCTGGTGATGACCTATAAAGCCCTAAATGGCTTGGGTCCGGAATATCTGAGGGAACACCTGCTGCCAGCATCAAGTTCCCTTCGTCCAGTGCACTCCCCACAGGGAGGGTCTTCTCAGGGTGCCGGCGGTAAAAGATTGCCGGCGGATAACACCCAGAGGGAGGGCCTTCTCTGTGGGTATGCCTGCCCTCTGGAACCAGCTGCCCGCGGAGCTTAGGACTGCCCCCGACCTTCGCTCATTTCGCCAGGACCTGAAGACCTGGCTCTTTGAGCTTTCCGGCCCAGGCTGAGAATTTTAATTGGGGTTTTTATTTTTAGGGATTTGATTTAATTTTTTTTAATTGTTTTTAACTTTTGTATCATTCTTTGTTTTAAATACCCTGTAAACCGCCCTGAGTCCTTCGGGAAAGGGCGGTATATAAATCCAATAAAATAAATAAATAAATAAAATAAATGATAGTGGCTTTCTGAAATATTCACTTCTTCATGTTTATACATACATGGATATTGGCTTACATGCAAACCCTGCATTATCCCTGTATGTATGGAAGTCAATCTGTATACAGCTATGTGAGTAAATACATTCATCCTGCAGACATTCTGATTGTTTTAGTAACATTACTGGGAAGTGGAGATTGTCTGGGATGCTGACATGATGTGTCCTCCAATGATACAGATCAATATATAGCTTTACCTGGGTTGAATGATTGCATGTACAGCATAATCTGATATTGTTTACTTTATATAAATGGATAATGCCTGAAGCACTTTTTTTGTCTTAAAGATTTCCTAGGGGAGTTTTTTGTGAGAGAATTTTGAAAAAGGGCATCAGAGATGTTGAATACTCAGTAAAGTATTGTAACTAAATACATACATATGTATGTACATACATACAACACACACACACACACACACACACACACACACACACACACACACAAATATAATGTAGTTCAGGGTTGAAATGTAGAGTCCTTGCACTCTCTGAGGTTGGTTATTTGTCTGCAAACACTTCATTACCCAACTAGCTAACATGAGCTACCTGACCAAAACACATTTTCTCCTGTAGACAACATCCAGATAAACAGGGATTAATACCAGATAAACAATTAAGCAGTAATCAATACCCTAATTTAGAAATTATCAAGGAGAAAACCAACCAACAACTAATGACCCCCCAAAACATTGTCAGGGCAAGCTATTGTATAAAAACAACACACACACACACAATAGAACAGTTGGTGTTACACAGTTAATGAAATATCTGCAAGCAAACCACCAAGCTCAGACAGCAGCAAGGACCCCACCATCAAATGCTTCTCTCAGTGATCACCTATATAGTAGCAGTACTAAGATCAAAGAAGTGATTGTCAACTTTATGCTTATCACCATAATCCAGCCCAGGCTATTGGTGCTGCTGATTAGCTTGACGTGTGAAACATAGCTATGTACTGGTGTTGATGACTAACTTATTGGATTCTATTCCTTTCTAATTTTTGTTATTTTTGAAATTGATCTTTGATTGGATTCATTTTTTCCATAAATTCATTCCTTTGTCTCCTCCCTTTTCAAATGAGCCTTTGTCAGCAAATATTTTGATTTTTATTAACATTTTATTCCAATTGCCAAAGTTTAATAGTATTATGATTGGTCAGGAGATTTCTTTTTTCAAAAATACATAATTGGATCACATCTAAGTTGATGGATATCATATTGTCTATAGAGGAAATCCAATGTAAATACCATTTGGAATACTTAAATTTATTCTTTTACAGGAAAACAGCAATAACTTTCTGACCAGTGGTTTGAATATAAAAAAGGAAGCCAGTTGTTTAAAATGAAAAAAGAACCAAAACCTTATTTTTATTCTTTTTACATCTAGAAGACTGGACAAGTAGTGCAAATTTAAATTGTCTGATGGACAAAAAGAAATTCAGCTATTCCAGTGTTCTGAAATGTTAAATGATCATATTGGTTGAGATGGCTAGATTTTATTTTATTTTACATTTTTTCCTGTGTTATTAGTTGTTGTGTTTTGTTATTGGGCCAAAGAAAAAACAGTCAATAAATTGTGATGCAATGTATGCTAAACAAGTGGACATAGCAGAGTGTTGCATTTATTTCTCTCGTTGCACATAGGTACAATGTTTTATTGCTTGGCACAAGACGGAAGACAATGTCCTCAGGTTCAGACAAGTGCTACTGGGCTTGTGGACCACTTAAATCTTCAAAAGTAAAAGAAGGGGGTCAGCCTAGACAAGTAACAAGGTTAATCAGTTTGAATTAATGACTTTTGTTTTAATCTGGTTCTAAATAAAGCTGTGGCCAGAAGCCTTTGGCTTTACCCATATGTCAGTGTCAGGGTGGTTGATTCAGGATAGTGGGAGAAGAGACGAGGTGACCCTCGTCACTGGATAATTTGAACTGATTGCAAAGTCATACAACAGGGTGGCCACGTCATGCAACAGTCTGGTAAGGAAACTCCAAATTGCTGATCTCTGGGTTTTTCCTCTGAATAAATGTTAGCTCTATGTCATGTCTCTGTCCAAGCCTGAATCCAAGGAAGACATGGAGTTCTCTGTTTAGGCCCAGGAACGAGTGTCTGTGGCTTCAGAAAACTATAGGGAAGAGCAGGCTGAGGCAAGCCAGGGCCCTTCAGGTTTGGAACAGGGAAGGCAGAGTGCAGGTGAGGAGCAAGCCCCCCCCACCTGATCCTAGAGCAAGGAGAGCAGAGAGGAGGAGAGAACAATGGAGGCAGGCTCAATTGCTTGTGTCCCGCCCCACTCCACAAAGCACACCTGGGGATTAAGATTTAAGGAGGCACTGTGGGTGGGGCATTTGCTGGGAACAAATGTGTTATCTTGAGATTGTGAATTGTGCTCTTGTCTAACCTGGACACTTTGAATTCCGGACTGGTTGGTTTCATGCTTCACAACCACAGATGACATTTCTGAGTCTCTCTTTGCAGTCTGCAAGCAAGCTGAGAGTTAAAAGGACTCTTTATGTTTTTGTTTTGTTTCTGCGTTATCTGTCTTGCCTGGAGAACATTGTAAACTTCTCCGGCTATATTGAAATTGCTTTTAGCCAGAGGCAGCTGAAAGGAACATGTGGGTGTGCATTGGTTGAACTCTTGCCAGCATATGTGGCAGCTTTTGGGGAACATGGGCAGTGATTAAAGGACTGTTTCTTTAGCCAGCTGACTGTTTTGCCTCTGTTTGGGGCCCTGGGTCATCACACCCTAAGTGCTTTCCACCTTGCCAGTGAACTGAGGGTTCATTGACAATCTTGAAGATCTGGATTAAAAGTTGCATTCCAAAATGGCTGCCAATGTCATCGGTATGCAACTGCAATCCTGCAACCAAGCAGGCTGGAATTCAGGGATGAAGAAATAAAGTTTCTGAATGCAGTCAGTGGAAGGTGGCAATTATTATGTGTCTATGATTTTTGCAGCAAAAGATACACATGTATATAAGTATATGAGTACAGGTACTTTGTGATTACAACAGTTCATTTAGTTCAATGTTACAAGGGCACTGAAAAAAAGTGACGTGACCATTTTTCACACTTATTGCAGCATCCCCAAGTTCATGTAATCATTTAGGTGCTTGGCAACTGACTCATATTTATGAAAGTTACAGTGTCCCAGAGTCATGTAATCACTTTTTGTGACCTTCTGACAAGCAAAGTCAAGGGTGAAGTTAGATTCACTTAAAAGCTGTGTTACTAAATTAACAATTGCAGTGATTCATTTAACAACTCTTGCAAGAAAGGTCGTGAAATGGGGCAACATTCACTTAACAACTGTCTCAGAAATCTTGGGCTAAATTGTAGTCGTAAGTCGAGAACTACCTGTATTACCACATATGATCACATATTTCTATTGTAAAATCTTGGAAAATAAATAATATTGTGTTCATCAATTTATTACTTCCAACAGCAAGTTCAAAACTGATTAACAGCTAAAGAGGAATAAAAGTTTATTTGAGTCCAAGATTTTATGCCCACTCTAATTTTTTAGGGTGTTAAAAGGATGTTTAGAAGAGCAGCAGAACCACCTACATAGAACTCTAGAAATGTTATGCAATGTTTATATTAAATCTTTTTGGACAGGGGCAACATTTCTATTTTTGATTTCTATTTATAATATAAGGCTAAGTTACTATCCTCACAAGGCTGCATAGCATTTTTAGAAAAGAAGAAGAAATTTTCAAATACAACAAGCATTTCTCAACAAATTATTCCAAGGTTCTTCCTCTGCAGCTCAGCTTAATGGAGGAAACTCTGCCATTCTTCAACCCTCTGGAGTTCCTTTGGGCGGCCACAATTCAAGAAGAGACACTCCCTCCTAAAATCTTTGTAAAATTGGGAAACTAAGATTTTTCTAGAACACCTCCCACATAGCCAGTTTGCCTTCTACACCCCAAGAGTCTGGCTCATTCTCGACAAAAGACGGGCTGTTCTAGAGGAGCTGAGTTAGGGAAGATAATCACACCCCTTGGGTTGACGATCATGTTTGCACAAGCTCAAAATCCATGAAAATAGATCTTTCACCTGACCCTTTTGAGAAATTAAGAGTAAGAGAAATGGTGATTAAAAATTAAAGCAAAAATGTATATAAAGCAAAAGAATTTTGAGTTTGCAAATAAACCAGGTAAGTGACCAGCATATAAATTATAAGAAAAATGAAAATGATGGCAGTGCCTGGATTGGCTGCAGCTGCATTGGCTCTCGAAGGTGAAAAGTTTTGGGAGGGATATTAAGGGATAAAGGCCACACGATCAGGAAGGTTTTAATGTGTTTGAGCAACGTGGTAGAACTAAGGTAACATACGACACACAACCGACAATCTTTGCTGGCATGGCGAGTTTCTAGCTGTTTTGGAACCGTTGGTGAGACTGTTAAAAGTCGTTGGCGCTGTTTGAAATTGTTCTGCCAGCAGCAAGATCTGACTGCTGGCCCAGTGATGGATTCTATTGCATATAAGGGCTGTTTCTGAAGGAGGACAAGGAGGAGAGGTCCCGGACCTTATGGAGCAAAGGATTTGGATGAGGCTCTTGGCAGGCCCAGAGGAAGAGAGAGAGGCTTTTGGAGGAGTTGGAGGTGGCAGCAGCGTGCTCCAGGGGCGAAAAGAAGCAAGGCCTCTTTAAGGAAAAGGTGGAAGAGACAGGATCAGAAAAAAGAAAGGAGGCAAGGTTGTTGTGCAGGATTATAAGCTAATTTGAGGGCTAATCGACCTGGAGCTCCATTTCTATCTGTCCTGTTTGCCATTGTTTGCTCCCTAGAGACTAAAATGGAAGATCTGTAACTTGAGCTGGCCATGAACAAGGAGTGTATATTGGAGGTGGTGAACCTTTGAGAGCTGTATGCAACAAAATTTCATTTTGATATATGCCGACTGGTGTACATTAAAGTGACAATAAAGTTATTATTGTTATTATTATTATTATATTGACATTATAAGAGGGAGCTACAGTACTCATGGACATTGTGGCCACACAAAAAGCATTTTCTCAGTATTATAATTTGTATAAAGGAAGTGACATACCTCTAGAGAAAATAAATGAATATCTAAAAAAACAAAATTTATCAAAAATTTACAGAGGAACAGAGACAGATTATGAATGAATCTATAACAGAAAAGTTTTTAAAATTATAAAAAGATTAAATTAGAAAAGGTGTTTAAACCAGATGATTACCAGGTTCTTATTGTAAATGTTTTGAGGATGAACTTTTACAAATTTACAAAACAAAATGAACTCTATCCTACAGGATAGATACCACAGAACTGAAAGATACCACAGAACTGAAAAGAGATCATTATAGCATTAATACCTAAAGAGGAACCAAATTTGACTAACAAGAAACTATAAGCTGATAACAACTATAAATTGTTCATAATAATTTCAGCTGATAGATTGAAAATAATTTTCCAAGAATTTATTCATAAGTATCAATGTGTTGTTGTTTTTTTACTAAAAGACAGGTAAAGGACAATATTACAAAAGTTTTGGATACTTGAAATATTTGGAGCAATGTAATGAAAAATAAGCAACATTGATTTTTTTAAATGCAGAGAAAGCATTTAAAAATTTGAATTGAGCTTCCTTGTTTAAGATTTTGGAATTTATAAATTTTGGAGACAATTTTATAAAATGGGCAAAATCTTTACATTTACAGAAAGCACAAATAATTGTTAATAATTATTTCTGAGAGACACAAAAAACAGCAAGACAGGGATGCCCATTGTCTAGTCTTATTTATTTTTGTTCTTGAAATGCTGAATAGATATATAAAACAAGATGAAAGGATTGTGAGAGTAAATATTTTAAAGGAATCTTATAAGTTAAGGATTTCTGCCTATGACTTGGTATTGGTTCTGGAAGATCCTTAAAGAGAATTGAAATATTAATGGACAAATTAAAAGAATTTGATGCATTAGCAGATTTCAATAGTAATAAACAGAAGACAAATATGTTAGCAAAAATATGAAAATAGAAACTCAAAGAGAATTGATGAATAAAATGGGTTTTAAAATTGAGAAGAAAATAAAATATCTGGGTATCACTATGACAAATATGTATTGTATGTTATTTCAAAATAACTGTGTTAAGATATGGAATGAAGTTAAAAAAGACAAGTTAAAATGAGAGAAACTACAACTGCCATTGCTGGGGAAATTTCTATGATAGAAAGAATGTTTTGCCTAAAATTATGTTTTCGTTTCAGAGAATGAAACTGATATGCCCCATTTTAATCAGTGGCAGAAGGATATGTCTAAATTTGTGTGGCAGGAGAAAATATGAGTTACATATTAGATATTATAAGATGTAAATGTAAGAAGAGGATTGGCTTTACCTGATTTGAAATAATGGTACAAGAAAGTCAAGATTAATGCCAATGTAAAAATCATTAAAAGTTAAATGTAACTTTCCCCTGTCCAATTGTGTCCAACTCTAGGGGGTGGTGCTCATCTCCATTTCTTAGTCAAGGGAGTCAGCCTTGTCCAAAGATGCTTCCATGGTCATGTGGCTAGTATGACTATAAACTGAGGCACACAGAATACTGTTACCTTCCCACCGAAGTGGCACCTATTTATCTACTCACATTTGCATGTTTCGAACTGCTAGGTTGGCAGGTGCTGGGGCAAGTAATGGGAGCTCACCCTTTCACATGGGGCTCAGTTCTCCAATTGGGCTGTCAGCTTTCCAGCTGACAAAATCAGTGTCTTTAACCACTGAGCCATCACACCCCCATATGGATTAAATACAAACCCAGGTTGTGCCATTGTGATTTTCAGTATAAGAAGAATTTTATAGATGAGAAATAACAAGCAAACACAAATGGTTGATTTAACATTTGATACTAGAATTTTGTCAAGGGGATAGTAAGATAAAATCAAGAGAAGAAATGGTGGCAGAGGGATATAGTTGTCAATGGTTTTCTTATTTACAATTGTTAGAAAGATTTAAGTTGACAAAAGAAAGCATGATCTTAAACATTGTAATGGTTCCGTACAAATACAGTAAGTACCATGGACTTATTATTCATATTTATGTATGAATGTTTAATGATAATTGAAACAGAATAAGGACATCTGAAATACTGTATGATAAAGTAGGCTATTTTTTATTATAATATACAGATGGCATAGATTATATCATATATGTGTCTGAAAGGATTGAAATTTATGCTATGCTATAATCTTAAAGACAATTTTATAACATTATAGTGTTGGTATAAGTCACAAGAGAAACTGTCTAGAATGTATAAAGACACTTAAAATTTATATTGGAAATGTGAACAAGAGGAAGGGGGACATTTTATCGTACTTGGTAGACATGTAAAAAGCTAAAACAAAGGGATCCAAATACTTTATTTTATTTATTTATTTATTTGTTTGTTTGTTTGTTTGTTTGTTTTCTATGGCCCTCCATCTCAGCCAATGACTCAGCCAATAAATTAGGCATTACCTACTTTAATACACAGGATTTCAAAGATTAATATTCTATTGAAGCCTGAACTTTTCCTTTTAGGATTAATGGAAAAAGAGTTGGAAAAAAGGCATAGAACTTTCTTGTTATACCTGATAACTGCAGTGAAGTTATTGTATGTAGGAAGATGGAAAGATTCAGCACTACCCACAATGAATGAATGATTGGTGAAGTTGATGGAACATGCTGAAATGTCTAGACTGACTTATTGGATCAGAAAAAAAGACAAGTTTATTGCTGACTGAAAACTCCTTATGGACTTTTTGTGTGAAACCGAAAAAAAATCAACTTATGATTTATGATTTTGCTGATTAGACAGGATAGATTATTGAAAAAGGAAAGTTGTGCTAGAGTAAGAAGTAAACCCAAAGGTGCTTTTATTTTAAAGGCAGTTGGACTTTCTGAATTTTCTTTAAGACTTTTCGCTTCTCATCCAAGGAGCTTCTTCAGTTCTAACTAACTGATGGGCAATAAAAGGGATTTATACTCTGCAATCAGTCAAGAGGAACTGGAGCTTGCAATCACTTTATGGTCACAGAAAGAAATTGAGAAAGTTTGTATTTTCAGTCTTGCAAGATTTGCGTCAGCTCTCCCAGGTAAACCAGAGAGGAAACAGGACTAGATAAAGTAACTTACTACTTTATTGTAAGGTTACCTTAACAGAATTTTGGTCATTTTAAACTTGGTTAGAGGTCATTAGTCCTCCAAAAGATCCTCCATTTTTACTTAGTAGCATATTGAAAGTCAACCTACCTAAGGACCCATAATCTAGCATTCCATCAATAGTCACTTTATCTTGTGTATTCATGTAGTTGTCATGAAAAATATAGAGGTGGTTTATCACTGCCTTCTTCTGTGCAATATGAAGTGATGTCTGTGCCATTGTCTTTAAAATCATCATTTGCCTCTATCATCTGCTATATTGCTGTGACCTGATATAGGTAGATGCTTATTTTAGCTGGATAGCTGAAACAACCTTCATTCCTTGCATGATTTCCCTGGGAATATACATACCTTGCATATACTTCTCTTGTGTCTTGCTCATTCTTCTCAGAAATGCCCTACTAGTATACTAAGAGAGCATAGCAGAATTAGTGGTGGCAGCGGCCAGGGAGATAATTAGGAACTTTCCAAAACCAGCCCAGCCCATCTACTTGAATAGAATCCCTTGTGAACAGAGCTTGGATCTCACCTCATAAAATTATGTCCAGATACAGAACAACCTGGGAGGGGCATTTGATTAATGTTTTGGCAGGCCTCAGAAGCTAACTAGGGCCAGGTACGATTAATACTTGGATGGGATCTCACCACTAAAAATACCAGGAAAAGGGAAACTGAATAAACACACCCGAAGAAGGAAATAGCAAAGCACTTCCATACTAATACGAAGAAGTCTGAACAAAGTCATAAAGAATCAAATATGACTCAAAGAAGTCATATTATTAATTAAAGCTTGCAACCCTAAAGGTGATTGAGCATAATCTGAAGTTTTATTTACAAAAAATTAAAGGGAGACAGATATAGCTATTTCAAGCTTCTTTGCTCTCATCAGCCAGCCACACCCTTCTGAGATTATATATATTTTACTCCGCTAGTTGTTGTTGACTATAAGGGATGGTGTTCATCTCCGTTTCAAGGGCCATTGAGCCAGCATGATGTCATGAAGCGCTGTACCTATCTGCTCATATTTGTATGCTTTCAAACTGCTAGGTTGGCAGGAGCTTAGTGAGAATGGGACTCACCCTTTTGCACAACCCTTGGATCTCTAACCAGCCTGTCAACTTTTCAGCTGACAAGCCCAGTGTTTAACTGCTCAGCCATTGTGCCACATGAGATTAGACAACAACAAAAGCAGCAACAACAATAACAATAATAACAATAATAATATAATATAGAGTTGGAAGGGATCTTGGAGGTTTTCTAGTCCAACTTTATATGTTTTAGTCTCCAGTCCCCTAATCATCTTTGTTGCTCTTTTCCTATACTCTTTCTAGCATCTAAACATTTTTTACATTGTGGTGACCAAAACTGGATGCAGTATTCCAGGTATGGCCTTACCAAGGCATTATAAAGTGGTATTAACATTTCATGTGATCTTGATTCTATCCCTCTGTTAATGCAGTCTAGCACTGTGTTGGCTTCTTTGGCAGCTGCAGCATACTGCTGGCTCATATTTAAGTGATTGTCCACTAGGACTCCAAGATCCCTCTCACAGTTATTACTATTGAGCAAGGTACCACCTATACTGAACCTGTGCACTTAGTTTTCTTGCCTAAATGTAGAGTCATAGTTTTTCATCACTGAATTTCATTTTGTTAGATAGTGCCCAATGTTCAGGTCTGTCAAGATCCTTCTGTATCTTAAGCCTATCTTCTGGAGTGTTGGCTATTCCTACTAGCTTGGTGTCATCTGTAAATTTGATGAGTCTATCCCCTTATACAAATAATTGATGAAGATATTGAAGAGCACTGGGTCCAGAATAGAGCCCTAGGGCATCCCACTACATACTTCCCTCTATGTAGATGCAGTTACATTGGGGAGCACACACTGAGTATGGCCAGTCAGCCAGATACGAATCCATCTGGTGGTGATGCTGTCTAACCCACATTTTTCTATCTTATCAAGTAGTAGGGTGTGATCTACTTTATCAAATGCCTTACTGAAGTGCAAGTAACTTATATCCACAGCAATCTTGTCACCTGGTCAAAGAATGCAATAAGATTTGTCTGGCATGATCTGTTTTTGACAAACCTATGTTGGCTTTTGGTTATAACTTTGTTTGTCTCTAGGTCAGGAGTGTCAAACTGCTGGCCTATGGGCCAATTCCATCATGCTGAGGCTTGACCATCCCAGCTCCGCCAATACGAAAAAAGTCATGATACGTCACGACACAACACGTGATGTGGCAAGTTTGACACCTGTGCTCTAGTTGTTCACTGAATCCTTGCTTATCTTTCCCAGAATCTTCCCAGGTATTGAGGTCAGGCTGATAGGTCTGTAGTTTCCTGGATCCATTTTTCCCCCTTTTTTGAAGATGGGAACTACATCAGCTCTTTTCCAGTCCTCTGGTAGTTCCCCAGTGCTCCAGGATCTTTCAAAGATATAGTTCAGTGGTTCTGAGATCACATCTGCCAGTTCCTTCAGAACCATGGGGTATAATCCATGTGGTCCTGGTGATTAGAACTCGTCTAGTATGGACAGGTGCTCATTATTTTCTTGCTTATTTTTCTTGTGTTTCTAATCTGTTTTTACAGTACTGTTTCTGATACTGTTTTTTTCCCTTTGTGTAAAGACAGGTGCAAAAACCAAATTACGTAGTTCTGCTTACTCCCTGTTGCTTGTCACCTTCTTGCCACTTTTTCCCATTAATGGACCAATCATTTCTTTAACTTTTTCTTGTTTTTTACAGTTTGAAATAAGCTTTTGTTGTTGTTATTTTTGACTTTTGTTGCAAGCCTTAGTTCATTCTGAGCCTTAGCTTTCCTCACTTCATCTTTGCAGGTAATTGCTGATCAGGTCTTAAAAAATTGCATGCTCAAATAAAAGACAAGATAAAAATATAGAATAGCACAAAATAAGGAAAGGAATAAAGTAGATCTCTTAGTGCCAGGTAATTCACACTGAAGAATTAGGATGAAAAATAAGAAACCAAACTGTATTAATCGAAGTTCGATACCTCCAGGGACAAATGATTCTTGTGCCTGAACAGATTTAGTTCTCCCCAAACGCTAATCGTGCTTCTGCACAGCTAATGAAAATAAGAGCAAGCTATCAGCCAAGCAGGAGCAGTTTCCATATTTTTAGTTCCACAGCTATTCAGAAACTGGAAACTTTAATTCTGTGGGTCTTCTGTTTCTATATTATGCAAGGGTTCACATTGTTTTTTCAAAGGACTGTTTTTGAATGCTCCTGTTCACTGCTATTTTTCTTCTGCAGACTTGGAGGCTAAATCAGTGCTTAAAGATCTTGTAGGTTTTTCTTGGCATCATTTGATTGTATATGAATGGAACCACTTCAAAAATAAAAAAAATTCCCTCTGGAGTATCAGGTGGTGTTTATTCTGATATGGAACTCTGCAGGAAGCTACCTTTTAATGCTTTGTTATTTTTAGAAAGTATTTAACTTTCCCCACCCCCCTTTAACACCAACAACATCACAAATACTCCTTGGAATGAAAGCGATATGTAACCCTTGCCTAAAATATGCAATTCTTTAATGTAGCCTTAAGAATTAACTTTTGTTCTGTCTATGCAGGCTGTGTTTCAGAGTATTGTGTCAAATTTCCTCAGTCAGCTCAATGATGAATGACAGCACCACATATAAAAAGGATAGAACAACTGGCTGAGTTCTACAGTACTTATTCATTTATAACATGCGATAATTTTATCACTCAGATCAACAGATCTTTTCAAGCCTGACTAATTCAAAGTCTGATATTTGGGACAATCAATTTATTCAGAATAAAATTAGTTCCGATCCAAACTATTTCATTTTTCAATCATTTAGTGACTTTCAACTTTTTGTCACCCAATGAACTTTAGCTTCCCAGGACTGAGTAACTGATTATTTGAGCTCTTATCCAATCATGCTTCTTCCAGCTTGCTTTCTGTCTTCTTTTCCAAATTCCTTTGATTTTTTTTTCCCAAACGTCTGATCTTCATCAATCATCCTGACTTAGTATAAACCAGTGATGGTGAAGCTTTTAGAGACCGAGTGCCCAAATTGCACCCCAAAACCCTCTTATGTATTGCCGGGTGCTGGGTGGGCGTGGCCCATTGGGTGGGCATGGCCCATTGGGAAGGTGTGGCTGTGGTGGTCATGGCAGACTGGGTGGGCATGGCCAGGGTGGGCCTGGCCACCTCAATGTTGCTCATGGGGAGGGACACCTATGGGGGCCGGGCAGGGTTGGGAGAGATCCAGGGGTTCTCTGGCAGGTGGGACAGTAGGCAGGCAGCTTGCCTTGTGGGGTGAGGTGAGGCAGGGGGCAGGGCAAGGGTGCCATTGCCACAGGGCAAGGCAAAGTGAGACAGTGGCTAGGGTGGCTGCTGCCTGACACCATTGGCCCCTGCACACAGTGAGTGCATGGGGTCAACTGTGTCCATCAGCAGCTACAGTCTGGTTTCAGTGTAATGTGTCTGTTTGCCACTGGCCACAACCATTTGCCGCCTCCCATGTTGCACCCAATGCCGCTGCCATGAGGCCATGGAACAAGCCGGGTGGAGGTAAGGAACCAGTATACTGGTTTCTTATCGCTGCCCAGCTTGTTCTGTGGCCTTATGGCAGCATCATTGGGCAGAAGGCAGCAAATGGACGGTTTTGACATGACACAGTTTTTTGTCGCCTCGTGTATTGCACCCAAAAAACTATGGCTTTACCAAAAAAATATCATTCTTGTATTGTGAAAGAACTATAGATTTACCATAGCATAGCAAAAAAAATCATTCTTGTATTATGAAAAGACAGTGGCACCTAAAAAAATCACCACACCAAAACCAAAACCAACATAATAGACATACAATAAAGCTCAGATTTTAAGCACAGAATCATACCTGCTCACAAAGAATAATATTGATATGTTATTACACTGATTAAAAGCTCATTTCTTAAGAAGGAAACAAATACACACAACCAATTCAAGTTTGTAAATTTGAGATTGCATTGGTTTTCCATAATAAAAAATATTATTTTTCAGGACTCTCTGCAGCTGTAGCGAATGATGTGGACTGGAAGAAAATTGTCCAGAACAATTGGGTCCAGCAGTGATCTCTTAAAGAAGATAGCAATTGCATATTTCAAGGCAGCTGAAATCACCCACTTTCACAGAGAAGCATTCACCATCATAAGGACCCTAAAATTTCTCAGGATATTATAAACAACCAGGATGGACAGGAATCTAAAATTTATAGCATCCAAAAATCTGTCCACTTCATTAGGCCTAACAAGTTTAAGATTTTCCCTGATAATTGGGCAAGAACATGCCTCAGGAACTCCATAAATCTGTACACTCAGATTCTGAGCAAATTCAGAGAAGAGCAGCTAAGATGATCCAAGGACTGGAGACTAAAACATATGAAGAATGGCTGCAGAAATTGGGTTTGGCTAGTCTAAAGAAAAGAAGAAATAAGGGTGACATGATAGCAATATTCCAGTTTTGAGGGGCTGCCACAAAGAAGAGGAGTCAAATTATTATCCAAAGCACCAGAGGACAGGAGAAGAAACAATGTTTGAAATTGATCAAAGAGAGAAGCAACCTGAAATTAAGGAGAAACTTCCTGACAGTGAGGACAACTAACCAGTGGAACAGCTTACCTCCAGAAATCGTGGGTGCTCCATCATTGGAGATTTTTAAGAAGAGACTAGACAGTCATTTGTCTGAAATGGTATAGGTTCTCCTGCTCAAGCAGGGGCTGGACTAGAAGACCTCCAAGGTCCCCTCCAGTTTTATTCTGTTCTGTTCTGTTCTATTCTATAGTGACTTTATCCAATAGGTGCTAAAATAATCCTGACAGCAGGCTTCTCTGGCCCCTCCTTACCCAGTGTCAGGACCTACTTCAAGCCCTCGTCTTAAGAAAGCAGAACTCTTGGAAACAATTTCTTCCAAGCAGGAACTTTTTTTAAGAATAGGAGACAGCAGGATCTGAGATTTCCCGTGCAACACAGCAGATCCAGTAGATCATAGTGTGCCCAAGCAGGACCCCATCCCATAGATCGACACCCCCCCCCATGTGGGATAGCCAATCCCCAAGTGTTAAGTCCATTGTGGAAACTGGGGAGATAATATCGGGCGTTTCCAACTCACACTGCACTTCTTCACACCTTTCTCTGGGACTGCAGACATAAACCAGGCACTGAGGTTAGATTCCTTATTTCCTTCTTTGTTCTTAATTGACAGTTTAAAAGATAGAGTTCAAAGAGAGAGAGATAACGCAGGAAACAGGATACAGACCCAATAAACAAAATAAGGGATCACACTGTAGCGAGGGGAGGAAGTGAAAGCAATGGCCCTGCAGGCACATCCCCCCTCCCCCTTGGAAGCATGGCAAAACCTAGGAGAGGTGGAATGAAATAGAAATGAAATGAAATAAAATAGGAATGGGTTTTGACACCCAGAATATATTCAGTTAACCTGAACAATCACAAATAATTTCATTCGTATCAGACATTAAGATTTTTTATTCCACGCATCTCTTAAAGTATCTAATCTTTGGTTTACCTCTCAGATCTGTTCCACATCATATTTCAGTTTTTATCAATAAAAATTATTTATTTTAAAGACTATTAATCATTGTGTAGAGTTTTTAAAGTGATAAGCAGCTTCATATACCCTCTTTCTGCTACTTTCTCTTGTGAATGAGTAATAAATTCAGCTGAAACAAAAGATTTTTGCTGTTTTTCAGCTCCCTTAAGAAACTATTATCCATAAGAACAACATTGGAGTGATCCTTGTTTTGTTCTGGACATCAAACCCAAATATTAATTTAAACAAAGACAAAAACAATATTCCTCAGTAATTAAACAATAAAACCAAAATATGAGAGGATAACACCTTAACCAAGGAAAAGACCAAGATCATACCTTCAGCTCATCACCATATAAATTGAAACTCTGTGAGCAGAAATACATTTGTATTTCTGCCTCTTGTTCAAATCTCTTTGTTTAGGCTTTCTTTGTTAATCTCTCCCAGGGGAATGACATAATTTAGATCAGTTCAAAGACTAATATAATTTTTTTTCTAGGTTTGGGCATAGCAAAAAGATGAACAGGTTTTGCAATCCAGAAATTAATGCCTGTTTTAAGCATGTTTCCCGACCAAGCCTTTCCATAAGAATTTCCAAGTAGACATTGGATTCTGATATAAGATTCCCTGCCAGTTTGAATTCTCTCTCTGACCCTTGAGGAGAAACCTGGCAAGGATGAGATATTTATTTCACAAAGTATAAGATTACCACCTTAATCATTGTGTTTATCAATAAGGATGTATGCATTGGTGTTTATCTAGAGCCCATTGTTAGATACACTACACAGACATAGGCATGTGTAGTAGACATTTGCACTCTTTTAAAATTATTCAGAAGTATACTGTACCCCTCAATGTTATTCTTTAAAGCAACCTGATTTTTAAAATCTTGCATGCAAGCCCTTAGTGTCAAATTAACTTTAATGAATGGATTCCTCAAAATAGCTATAACTTCTTTCAGACTTATAAGAAAGCCTATTTTTAAAATCATTTATTTTAAAAAATGAGAAAGGAAAATTAGAGCAAAGACTGAGAAAAGACAAACTAGTTCTTGTTTTAATCACCCTTATATTGTAAAAGGTGTGCAGTTTTTCCCATCATAAATTCCATATACTGATCATAAATGGAGACTTACTTGTTAGCATTTTTTTTTTGGCCAATGAAACTTTTCATGTCAGGACAGAAATTCCTAAGGCAGCTAAGAAAAAAAGGTGCTGCAAGCTCTCCAGGTTTGTTCGCAAAGGCCAGTTTCCTGCTTGGCCTGTGCTAAGAGTGAAATCTGCTTTTCAATAATTAGTATCCTGAACAACTTCAAGATGATTGTTGACACAGCTGTTGTTGTTTAAGGTTGCAGACACATCAATGGCCAAGCAGTAGGTATTGATTTGTGCAGTGACATCCTTCTTGTTGTGTCATTTGAGTGAAAGAAGCCCCCAAATTAACCAATAATAAAGTGTTAGAAGTTGTAGTAGCTGTCTCTTGAGACTTGTTCTGGTTGAGGGTGGATCCCCCTCCTCTTCCAGAGCCATCAATCCTTCTTGAAGGCACTAAACATGGCTGTGAATTCACCAAAACTAGTGCAAGTCCAAACATATTAAGCTGGGGAGCCTTGCTTTAACTATACATTTTATTTTTATTACGGAATATAACGTAGAGATGACAGGAACAAAGAAACCAATTTCAAAGACTTTTGTTTCTAATCACTCATAAAGAATAATATTCTATAAGCTTTAAAATGTAGAATTTACTGTATCTATAGAAAGATAGTCTTGTCAAGATTGTGAGCCTAAAACTGACAGAACTTTAGTTTTGTGATGTTGGTGCTTTATTTTATTTTATATACTTTCCTTTTACTCTTGATTACTGATTTTATTATATTCCTTGACTATGGTAGCATGCATAGATAACAGCCATCTTCAGATGCCCAAGTGTAATATTATAAATGATTAATATGTAATATATAAAGTCCTAATCAAATGATTAAGATTTTGAATTGAAACCATCTATAGTATAATAAAATAGGCTTCCTGTTTAATGCTCTCAAGTTTTCCAAATGTATGCAAATTGTTTTAAAATATAGTTTCAGAAATGCTACAATAATGTTAAATTTCATGTAAATATAATGTCACAGGGCTTCTTCTGAAATGAGGTTATGATATATTCCCACATCATGGGGAAATGATATATAGATAGTAGGTTTAAATATACCTAAATGTACATATAATACATACACATGCATCCCATGTGTATGCACATTTAATACATGAAATGATATATTTAATAATTGTATCCTACAAATATCTATAATTGCATTTTTATAAGTTGATATTTACTTTTATTGTTATATAATTCACAAAGTATAACTTGCATGGAGGAAATGACAAAGAGATCAGTTTCACTTCTGTATGTAAGTCAAAGTTATTTGTTTTGGCTGTATTTTTGCACAGAACAATGCACAAGAAAATGCATAATAATTTAAGAAGCAATATAAGCAGAATTCAATCATAAATGTTTATTTATGAGAACATATCCTTGAGCTTAATATTTTGTCTATACATAAAAATGAAATGTCATCTAATGAGCTTAAAAATAGCTTTAATGAAGATAGAAATCATAACAAAATTCTCATTCTTTATGCATATAATTGTTTCAGAACTTCTTAAAATATTATATTTTAATATATAAAGTATTATATATTCCAGAAATTTGGGTGAAAGAATCACCACTGAATCATAGAATTATTATCTCAGAGATCACTGTCAGATTCAAAGAATTAAGAATGACGTGTAGTTACTTCTGAAGTTTCTTTATTGTTGCTCACCTACAAACAGAATTTTTCCAGACTAAAGCAATTATAATAACTGAAGATATACTCTTTGAATTCATAGAGCGGGTCTGACCTTGCTCTCCTCCCCGATATTCCAAGTTTGTCTCTTTGCCCTCTGAGAAACAGTTCCTCCCTTCTGCAACTCCTGACTACATTCTACAACAGTTATCTAGTCCAATTCCCTGTTTCATGCATGATCTGTTTCAGACAAATGTCTAGACAGCTGCTTGTTTGGGAACCTGCAGTGAAGTGTAACATAGAACCTCATGAACCTCTACCTTTGTTTGACAACTCTTATTATTAGGAAATTATTCTTAATATCTAATTGGAATCCATTTCCATATAATCTCAATCCATTGGTCTGATTCTACCTTGAACAGAATAAGTCCAGTTCTTCCTCTATATGACTGCTCTTGGACATCAGAAAACTACTATGATATCTTCTCTTCTGTACTAAAAATACCCAGTTTCTTTAATTATTTCTATAAGGCTTGATTTCCAGGTTGTTCAATATATATGTGTAGGTATCCCCTCCCTCAAACTTGTACTACTTTGCCATTGTCCTCAATCCCTAGAACTGGTCACAGTATTCTAAGTGGGGTCTAATTAAGGAAGAGTAGAGTAGGAGAGTTACAGAGTAAAGTGACGCATCTGCTAGGTACTATAAACATTTAATTATATGTACTTAAAAAATTGCCAAGAAGATACAGTGCTGTATCGAGACCCATAATTAATAGAAATATGCTGATACCACAAGAATTGTGGGGAGTGCTTTGCTGATTCCTCTTCAAGTTTTGTTTTAGGACTTTTCTTTATAAATTTAATTTTGTAGCTGTTTAAAAATGGTGGACTTCCTGATTTCAGTGCAGACAACAAACTGCTGGATTTAAAACAGCCGTCTTTTCAGAGAAATAAAGAGAAAGAGAAAGGAACACCAAAAACAAACACCCCCACCCAACTCCAAGCAATGCAATGATTTTCCATAACTTTAGATTTGTAAACTGGTAATCAACTATAGGTCTGAATGTATTATATATTTAGCTATTATTCATAGAATTATGGAACGAAGGATTGGAAGCATCCTTGGATATCTGTTAGTCTAATCAGTTGACCCATGTAAGAATCCACTATTAAAGGTGGTCATTATTGGTGGTGGGAAAGAGGAGTATTAGGTATACTCATTGCCTTGAGATATATATTACAAAAAAATAAGTATCATCATCATCATCATGATCATTAATCTCCTGAAATAAAGGAATGTCTACCTCCTCTGAAGGCAGTCTTACACTGTTGAGCAGTTCTAAGTACTGGGACATTTTTCTTGATATCCAGCAAAAATATGCTTCTTTGAATTTTAAAATAACAACCATTTTTCTAGTCTTTTCTGGAACAATATTGAAGTATATCTGTTTTGAAGATGACAGTTCTTCAGATCTGTGAAGAGAATAATCATGTTTTCCCTTTTTTTTAAGCTAAGGTCATCTAATCTTTCCTTTCCTTTCCTTTCCTTTCCTTTCCTTTCCTTTCCTTTCCTTTCCTTTCCTTTCCTTTCCTTTCCTTTCCTTTCCTTTCCTTTCCTTTCCTTTCCTTTCCTTTCCTTTCCTTTCCTTTTATTATGATAATTGTTTTTTTTTCTGGATATGTTCTAATTTCTCAGTGCCTTTCCTAAAATTCAGTATTCAGAACCGGATGCAATATTCTAGGTATGGTCTGACTAACAAAGACTAGAGGTAAATGATTATTTCTCTAGATTAACATTGAACTTACTTTGATGTGACCTAAGATTGCAGTTGATTTTTTGGTTTTGGGTTGTTGGTTTTTTTTGCACCTGCATCACACTCCTGGCTCATGTTTAGCTTATGATCTAGAGTACACCAGATCTTTTCCATATGCATTTCTGCACATGTAATGTTAGCCTATCCTATATTCATGCCATTGATTTTTTTGTATAAAAACAAACAATTTTGCATTTGTCTCTGTTGAAATAAATCTTATTTATTTCTGTCCATTGTTCTATCTTGTCAAGATCCTGCTGAATCCTAATGCAGTCCTATAAAGTATTTGTTATCCCCCTAACACATGTCATCTACTCATCTGATAATAATAATAATTTATAACTACTCATCTATACATAAATATGTTGAACAGAATAAGTCCTGGAATGTAGCTCAAAGTAAATCATTTGTCATTTTCTTCAAGCTTGACAGTGAGTCATTAACACATACTAACTTGATACAATTTAACTAATTTTGAATCCATCTAATGGCAGAACAATCAGCCCACATTTTGCCATTTATCTATTATGATTTCATGGAAGACTTTGTCAAATGCCTTGCTAAATCCAAAGTGTACTAGTATATGTCCTTTGGTCAGTTATACTGGTCATTATATTAAAAAAAGAGATGAGGTTGTTTTGACATGACTTGTTCTAATAAAGCCATGCTGGTGGCTCTTAACAAGACATGCAATATTTTCTAAATGTTCAAAGACACTGTGTAATATCTTCTAGAGTTTTGTCTGGTGTTTACATCAAGCTGACATTTATGTAGTTATGAATCTTTGGGTTTTCCTTTTTATCATTCCTAAAGCTGGAAAAAACAGTTTCCCTTCCCTAGTCTTCAGGCCTTGTAGACATTCTTCATGATTTCTCAAAGATCATAGAACAGTTCTTCAAGATGATAGCTGCAAGCTTTGAAAGAGTCTTGGGTTAATTGATCTGATCCTGGAGATATAAACTCACATATGATAGCCAGATATCCCACAACAATTTATTTACTTACTTTCAATTGCTATTGTCTTCCTGTGGCAATTGCTCTGTTTAGGTTCACTTAAACACAATTCCCCTTCGGGGACAAGTCTGAAACAAACTACTATTTATAGAAATTTGTATATATTCCCCCTCCCTGCCTGCCAGATAAGAAGCTTATCCTGTAAAATATTTCTTTTCAGAATTAGATTTATTAGGAAACATAAGAAATCATACTTACAGGTGCAAGGTTGTGGGGAAAGAATCCACATAACAGATTTTCTATCAACTGAGGAAACTAACAGGCCATTTTAGCATTTTAGAGTAAACTTACTCCTGTAATTTCTATCTTTTCTTTTATGTAGGCTAATGTATAACCATTGAAAGCCTTTGAGTACCACCATATTAGAGACTGGAAACATGGCACCTTTTGGCAATAATGGTGTACATGCTCTGTTTGATGTAGTGCATATGGAGTCATGAATTAAAATTACTAATTTTTTTTAAAAAAAATGTTAAAATCACCAAATCTTGCAACTCACCAAATTGTATTATACGTAATTCCAGCAAAACTTCCCTGAGGTACAGTGACTGCTTGTGATACTAAACATTTTAAAATAAAGTATTTTATTCTGCCTCAGCTAGGAATCATTTAGATTACCCTCCTAATTCATGTGCAGTCTTTGAATATAATGATCGCCTTACATCATTGGATGTGTTAGATCTCTGCAGTATGGTGAACTGTTTTTGTGTCCATTTCCCCCTATTTTCTAAGTTTCTTGACTTGCTGGAGGTACATGAGATAACATCAAAACTATCATCATGTAGGAAAAACAATGAGGGTAGATCTATCTCCCCTGTTTGTTTCAAAATAGCAGGAACAGAAAAAGTAATAATACATAATTTAAATGCAGTTACAATAACAAGCATCCAATAGCTTATCAACTATTTTTCCCTCAAGCATTATTTGGTAGAAAATTTCAAGCTGCAAATGGCGTGCAGTCTCTAATAAAAGAAATATGTCAAAGAGGAAAATAAACATTCAGTTGGCTGCTTCACTTTTCCAGCTGTAGCTCAATTCTGTGGCTGCAAATCACATTGTGGGCATTTGATAAAGAATTCACTAGCAATTCAAACATTAATTGCTCGTTTTGTTGAAAAAATATATTTTAATGCTTTTAGCATACGGAAAACAAAAAAAAAACCAACGCAGTGAACTAAAATAAGATAAGATAACCTTTATTGTCTTTTTTTTTACTGTGGACAGACTGGCACACATTAAAAATGAAATTCTATTGCCTTCTCTCAAAAGTGTACACATATATAACATACATATAAACATGATATATAAAACATGTATATATCTACACCCTTACACACACACACACACACACACACACACACACACATATTAACCACTGTCCATCTTGAATACATAGTGGAAAGTGGAAGCTTGAGAGTTCACAAGGTTAATACTGTATGGAAGAAAACTGTGACTGAAACTGTATGTTCTGCTTCAGATACCACGAAGCCTCCTCACAAAAGATAACAAGGAAAACAAGTTGTAAAGAGGATGTGTAGTGTCCCAGACAATCCTGCAGACTCGGCTCAAGCAACACTTATATGCTATGTCCTGGATAGAAGGGAGAGAACTGCCAATAATCTTTTCTGCCACCCTCACAACTCTCTGTTTTGGGATTGCACCCAATGTGCCTATTATTATTCGTACTACCCTTGCTTGCTTTTGCCACAGTCTTTCTATTTCTATTTGTAGGTCTTTGTATTTTGTTATCTTCTCCAGTTCATTCTCATCTATTCTGCTGTCTCCAGGCACTGCCACGTCCGCTATCCAGACTTTTTTGTCTTTCTTATTGACAATTGTTAAGTCCGGGGTGTTATGTTGCAGGTGCTTGTTTGTTTGAATTCTGAAGTCCCAGAGCAGTTTAACTTTATCATTTTCTATGACTTTCTCTATTTTATGATCCCACCAGTTCTTGCTTACAGACAAATGATATTTCTTGCAGATCTTCCAATGCACCATTGTTGCTACTTTGTCATGCCGCTGCTTGTAGTCAGTCTATGCGATCTTCTTGCAGCAGCTTACCAGGTGGTCCACTGTTTCTTCAGCTTCTTTGCATAGGCGGCACTTACTGTCTGTTGCTGTCTTCTCAATTTTGACTTTGTATGCATTCGCCCCGAGGTCTCTCATTTGTGGAGTCCCTCAGGGGTCGGTTCTCTCGCCTCTCCTGTTCAACATCTATATGAAGCCGCTTGGCGAGATCATTCGTGGTTTTGGGGTGGGGTATCATCAGTACGCTGATGATACCCAACTTTTTCTTTCCACCCCGAACCAACCCAGTGATGCCCTCTCCGTGATGTCCCGGTGCCTGGAGGCGGTTCAGGTCTGGATGGGGAGAAACAGGCTTCGTCTCAATCCCGCCAAGACTGAGTGGCTGTGCATATCGGCATCTCGGGTTAACCAAGTTATTCCATCCTTAATGATGGGGGGTGAGGTGTTACCCCCCGTCGATAGGGCTCGCAACTTGGGCATCCTCCTGGATTCACGGCTCAACTTCGAAGACCATATAGGAGCCGTGACCAGGGGGGCTTTTGCCCAGGTTCGCCTGGTGCGCCAGTTGCGTCCCTATCTGGACCGAGACGCCCTACGCACAGTTACTCATGCGCTTGTGACCTCCCGTTTGGACTACTGTAACGCTCTCTACATGGGGCTGCCCTTGAAGACCACTCGGAGGCTTCAACTGGTGCAGAATGCGGCCGCGCGAGTTGTAATGGGGGTTTCCCGATACTCCCATGTAACACCTCTACTCCGTGAGCTGCATTGGCTTCCGGTTGCCCTCCGGGTGAAATTCAAGGTGCTGGTTATCACCTATAAAGCCCTACATGGCCTGGGTCCGGGATATCTGAGGGAACACCTGCTGCCGGCATCAAATACCCTTCGCCCAGTGCGCTCCCACAGGGAGGGTCTGCTCAGGGTCCCGCCGGTAAGAGACTGCCGGCGGGTGACACCCAGGGATAGGGCCTTCTCGGTGGGAGCGCCTGCCCTCTGGAACCAGCTGCCGGTGGAGCTGAGAACTGCCCCCGACCTTCGATCATTCCGCCGGGGCCTGAAGACCTGGCTCTTCGAGCTCTCGGGCCCAGACTGAGGAGGAATTTTTAATTTGGGGTTCTTTTTAACTGACTACAGGGTTAATTTAATATTTTTTAATTTGGTTCTTAATTTTTGTATTTTGGATTTTTAATTCCCTGTAAACCGTCCTGAGTCCTCAGGGAATAGGGCGGTATATAAATATAACTAAATAAATAAATAAATAAATTTGTCCTTAAGGCTTGGTCTTGTGCAGCCAGAATTAGTCCCTGGGTCTCTTTCTTCAACTTTCCTGCTCTTAACCATTGGCAGGTCTTGTTATTATCTGCTTTCCCAGCTATATTTTTTATGTACTGGCCATGTAGTGCTTCGTCTTCCCACGCCTCTATTCTGTTCTTCATTTGGTCTTTTTTGTAGGCCAGTTTGGTCTCTCCAGTAGTCAGTAAGCATCCCTGAAATATTAATTATCTTAATTAACAGACAGTGTTGAACAGTGGTTCTATTTCAGATGATGTTTTTCCATACAGCTTCAGATCATCCATGTAAAGGAGGTGGGGTAGTCTGGCAGATGTTTTTGATGTTCCATAGCCATGTCTTGAGTTACTCAGAATTGTTGACAGAGGAAACAGTGCAATAACAAATAGTAGTTGTGATAATGAATCTCCTTGAAATATTCCTCTCTTGATATTAACCTCTCCCAGTCTCTCACCATTGACCTGCAACTGTGTCTTCCATTGTGCATCGATCTTTGCACAAATTTTCTGATGTTTCTACTGACTCCTGTTATTTCTAGGCACTTGATTATCCATTCATGTGGCATAAAGTCAAATGCCTTTTTGTAGTCAATCCATGCCACATTCAGGTTGGTCTTCCTTTTCTTGCAGTTTTCCAAGATCATTTTGTCTATTAGGAATTGATCTTTTGTTTCTCTGCTATTGGGGTGTTTTTCTTTCTGTTTGGGTGGAAAGAGATTTTTTTCAACTAGATGCTGTTGTACTGCATCAGCTACCACACCAGTTAGCAATTTGAAAGTTGTTGGTAAGCAGGTAATTGGCCTGTAGTTGCCTGGTGTTGCCCCTTTTGCTGGATTTTTCATTATTAGGTAGGTTTTCCCAGTTGTTAGCCACTTTTCAATTTCTCCTCCTCGTAGTACAGTATATTGTTGAACTGCTTGGCAATGAGTGGGTATATAACAGTTAGATGTTTCAACCAAAACCCATGCAGTTCATCTTCACCTGGTGCTGACCAATTTTTGATCTTCCTTGCTCTTTTTTTCTACCATTTTTGTTGTTATTACTAATTCTTTCATTTCAACTTCTGTTTTATTTGCATCCACTTCTTTTAACCAAGCTGCATCCTTGTATTTCTTTGGGTTATCCCATATCTGCTTCCAGAACTGCACTGTTTCTTCCCTGTCAGGTACTGACTGATTCATTGCATTTTCTCCATTGATGGATTGGTAGAAATGTTTCTGATTAGATTGAAATTGGAGGTTCTGCCTATAATTTGCAATTCGAACTTCGTATCTACTGATTTTCCTATTAATTGCTGCTTTATTATTTCCAGTACTTCCTTGATCTTGCTTGTTTCTAAGTGGTATTTCTTGATTAGGTATTCTTTGGTCTTCTTCTTGTTGTTGTTGTTATTATTATTATTATTATTATTATTATTATTATTATTATTACCATTATTATTATTATTATTATTATTATTATTATTATTATTATTATTATTATTACTACAAAACTGTGAGTTAAGGAGAAGTGGGTGGAGGGACACAGTAGCTACGTCCTTGCTGATTGGACCCTCTTTGCTTTTAAACTGCCAGAGGCTGCTGGGAAAAGCTACAAAACTGTGAGTTAAGGAGAAGTGAGTGAAGGGGCACAGTAGCGGCCTGCGCGCCTAACGGCGCACGAATCATATAACAAAAACAAAAATAGTGGTGGTATATTCAGGGCAAGTGCATCTGAGATTCCTTTCATCTCAGCATGTCTGGCTTAGTTCAGTGCAACACTTGTTTTGCAGCTGTCTTTCGCAACACTCTTTTCAAACTGGGAAACTGTCTTATATGTACACAAATTACTAGTCTACAATGACAGATTATTCATCTAGGGTCTGTAATCTCCGCTCTTGAGGCAGAAATTAGGTGTTCAGTTCAGCCCTCCTACTCTACTGAGCCTCCATGCTATCAGCCCCCTCTACCACAAAGATCCTGCAGGAGAAGAGCAGCATGGACAACTGTGGGATTTGGCAGTGTGAGAGCTGTGAACCATAAACCCAAAGCTTTAGCTGTGTCCCTGCATAACAGATACAGTGCCCTTGTTGACCTTAACAGGGACATTAAGGAAACAGGTCAAGGTAATTGTGATAACTCAAATAAGCAGGGGACCATGGTCCGAGATGAACTTGTTTCTGACAGAGAGAAGTGCGAATCAGGTATTACACATCAGTCATGCAAGAAAAGAAAGGTACCCAAAAAGAGAAGCCACCTTCTGGTTGGTGACTCAATTATAAGGGATGTTAATTTAGGAAAGGATACAGAGGTTTCAAAAGAGGTCAGGTGTCTTTCAGGTGCTACTGCCAGTAGGGACAAGAAGCGTATTTTCAAAATAGTCAACAATGCCAGCAAAGACTGTGATGTGGATGCCATTGTACATCTTGGCACTAACGATCTGTCCCAAAATGATGTACTCTCTGTGCAGAATGATTTCCAGAGCTTGGGGCAGTAACTCAGCAGAATACGCTGTAGGCTCACTTTTTCAGAGGTCTTACCAGTGTATAAGGAGCAAAATGGAAAAGGCCAGCGTATAGCAGAATTTAATATGTGGCTAAAGGAGAAGGCTTTGGTTATATTAGTCACGATGTTTGTAGCTGGTCCAATGAAAAAATGTACAAAAGAGATGGTCTGCATCCATCCAAGAAAGGGACTGAGTTACTTGGCAATAAATTCACAGCTTTTCTGAAGGAATATTTAAACTAAACAACGGGGACAGTGAGTTAATTGATACAGAACATCACTGTCCCCAGCAATCTAAGAAAATAGGGGAACTTAGGCACCACACAAGTTATGTAGCAAGTAAACACAGGGTCAGTCATAAAGGACTCAAATGTCTGTACACCAATGCACAGAGTATGAACAGTAAGCAAGGTGAACTAGAAATTCAGGTAAATAAGGGTGGATATGATATTGTTGCCATTACAGAAACATGGTGGGATGAAACCCATGAATGGAACACACAGCTAGAGGGATTTAAATTATTTAAAAGAAATAGACTAAACAAAAGAGGAGGTGGAGTTGCTCTCTATATAAGAAATAACTTTATCTCTACAGAACTAAAGCACAACAATGATGAAAACTGTAAACTTGAATGTATTTGGGTCAATATAAAAGGGGGAAAAATGACATTGCCATAGGTGTATACTATAGGCCGCCCAACCAAGCAGAGGAAAAAGATGAACTTTTTGCTAGTCAGTTAACTAAGGTATATAGGAAGTGCATCACAATAGTAATGGGGGACTTTAATTACCCTGATAGCAACTGGGAGACAAATTCTGCACCAAGTGGAAGATCTAACAGATTCCTGACAAACCTAGCAGACAACTTTCTCTCCCAAAAATTAGAGAAGGGAACTAGGGGATTAGCCATATTGGATTTAATTCTCACTAACAGAGATGAAATGATAGAAAGTGTCAAAGCCACAGGAACCTTGGGGGGAAGTGATCATGCAATATTGGAATTCAACATTATGGAAGCACAAGCAATACAATACAGCCAAACTAGAGTCTTGGACTTTAAAAGAGCTAATTTCAATAAACTTAGAGAGACCTTGGGAAGAATTCCATGGATGAGAATCCTAAAGGGGAAAACAACTCAAGAAGCTTGGGAAATTTTGAAAAGTGAGATAATAAAGGCCCAGTCTAGCAGAATACCAACAAAGAAGAAAAATAACAGCTTTCAAAAGAAACCAGCATGGCTGCATAAAGAACACTCTGATAAACTGAAAGATAAAAAGGACAAGTATAAGAAGTGGAAAGAGGGGCACATAACTAAGGCAGAATAACAGCAAACAGCCCGTGCCTGCAAAGATGAAGTGAGGGAAGCTAAGGCTCAAAATGAACTAAAGCTTGTGACCAAAGTCAAAAATAACAAAAAAAGCTTCTTTCAACATATAAGAAACAAGAAAAAAGTTAAGGAAATGATTGGTCCATTAGTGGGGGAAAGTGGCAAGAAGGTGACAAGCAACAGGGAGAAAGCAGAACTATTTAACTCATTTTTTTGCATCTGTCTTTACACAAAGGGAAAAAACAGTCTAACCTACCAAAACCAGTGCCATAAAAAACAGAATAGAAATGCAAGTTAAGATAGGTAAGAAAATGGTAAGTGAGCACCTGTCCAGCCTAGATGAGTTCAAATCACCAGGACCAGATGGATTATACCCCAAGGTTCTCAAAGAACTGGCAGACGTGATCTCAGAACCACTGAACTATATTTTTCAAAGATCCTGGAGCACTGCGAATTACCAGAGGACTGGAAGAGAGCTGATGTAGTTCCCATCTTCAAAAAAGGGAAAAAAATAGATCCAGGAAACTACAGACCTATCAGCCTGACCTCAATACCTGGGAAGATTCTGGAAAAGATAATCAAACAACAAATCAGTGAACACCTTGATGCGAAAAAAGTTATCACTAAAAGCCAACATGGGTTTGTCAAAAACAGATCATGCCAGACAAACCTTATTGCATTCTTTGACCAAGTGACAAAATTAGTGGACCAGAGGAATGCTGTAGATATAATTTACTTGGATTTCAGTAAGGCATTTGATAAAGTAGATCACAACCTACTACTTGATAAGATAGAAAAATGTGGGTTAGATAGCTTCACCACCAGATGGATTCGTAGCTGGCTGACAGGCCGTACTCAGCGTGTGGTCCTCAATGGAACTGCATCTACATGGAAGGAAGTGTGTAGTGGGGTGCCCCAGGGCTCTGTTCTGGGCCCAGTGCTCTTCAACATCTTCATCAACGATTTGGATGAGGGGATAGATGGGGAACTCATCAAATTGCAGATGACACCAAGCTTCCAAGAATAGCCAATACTTCAGAAGATAGGCTTAAGTTACAGGAGGATCTGGACAGACTCGAACACTGGGTACTATCTAATAAAATGAAATTCAATGGTGAAAAAAGTAAGGTTCTACATTTAGGCAGGGAAAATCAAATGCACAGGTATAGTATAGGTGGTACCTTGCTCGATAGTAATAACTGTGAGAGAGATCTCGGAGTCCTAGTGGACAATCACTTAAATATGAGCCAGCAGTGTGCTTCAGCTGCCAAAACAGCCAACACAGTGCTAGGCTGCATTAACAGAGGGATAGAATCAAGATCATGTGACGTACTAATACCACTTTACATGCCTTGGTAAGGCCACACCTGGAATACTGCATTCAGTTTTGGTCACCATGATGTAAAAAAGATTTCGAGACTCTAGAAAGAGTACAGAGAAGAGCAACAAAGATGATTGGGGGACTGGAGGCTAAAACATATAGGGAATGGTTGCTGGAATTGGGTATGTTTAGTTTAATGAAGAGAAGGGTGAGGGGTGACATGATAGCAGTGTTCCAATATCTCAGGGGCTACCACAAAGAAGAGGGAGTCAAGCTATTCTCCAAAGCACTTGAAAGCAGGACAAGAAGCAATGGATGGAAACTAGTCAAGGAGAGAAACAACCTAGAACTAAGGAGAAACTTCCTGACAGTTAGAACAACTAACCAGTGAAACAAACTGCCTCCAGAAGTGGTGAATGCTCCAACACTGGAAGTTTTTAAGAAGAGACTGGACAGCCATTTGTCTGAAATGGTATAGGGTTTCCTGCCTTAGCAGGGGGTTGGACTAGATGACCTCCAAGGTCCCTTCCAACTACTACTACTACTTCTTCTTCTTCTTCTTCTTCTTCTTCTTCTTCTTCTTCTTCTTCTTCTTCTTCTTCTTCTTCTTCTTCTTCTTCTTCTTCTTCTTCTTCTTATTCTTCTTCTTCTTCTTCTTCTTCTTCTTATTATTATTATTATTATTATTATTATTATTATTATTATTATTATTATTATTATTATTATTATTATTATTATTATCTCCACAGGTGAATATAACCAAACAAGGAAAATGCAGAAAAAACAGAACACAGAACTACACAAACAGTGCAATAACTACGTAAGAAAATAAGTCATATTAAACAACAATTAAGCCCTACCATATGGAAAGAAATGGACCCTACTTTCCTCTTTATTAATGTGCAACAGATTAATAGGTAAAAGGTGTAGATCACCATAATAGAAGGCAGATCACTCTTCAAAGCTGTAAATCAGTAATCACAGAGTAAAACAATGGTTGCAATCTATAGATCCAAAATTTTCCACACATTGGTAAGTTCTAGTATTTTGATATATAGATCAACCTTTAAAACCTAATATATAAAAAAATCATATAATTATCAATTTATTCATTTATTTACCAAATTGGTGTAGCCACCTCACAAAGCCACCTCACCTCTGGATGGCATACATTAAAACAAACATTTATGGGTTAAGTCGAAATAGTGTTCCAATTTATGCTTCCAAGAAAGTGGAATTGTCATTCAATACTTATTAAATGTTCAATACAGTAAATACTAAATGTTCATGATTTTTTTTTGGAAAAAAGAATTGCTGAGTGAAACACATCTTAAATCAAAAGTTATATTTTGAATATCCTTTAAAATCTCAATCTGCTGATTAGTTAAATGGGATGTTATAGCTCTGTATTTGAAATTACCAGTATCTACTTTTATAATGCTTTTGATCATTGACTACAAGAAAGCCTTCAATTGTGTTGATCATGAGAAGCTATAGAGAGCCTTCAAGAGCTGATTAAGTTGGTGCAAGCAATGTTAACAAATCAGGAATCCACTGTGCCAGCACCATATGGAGACACCAATTGATTTGACACAGAGAAAGAAATGAGAAAAAGTTGCATTCTTTCCCCTTTTTTATTTAACCTGTATGCCTAAATGATCATGAGGAAGCTAGATCAGAAGAAGGAAAACATCAAAATAGAAATTGATGGTGAAGAGATAGAATGTGTGTAAAAATTCACTTTCCCAGGGTCACAGATAACTCAAAGAGGTAAATGTAGTACAGGTAGTTTTTGACTTACAACAGTTCATGTAGTAACAGTTCAACATTACAATGGACTGAAAAAAGTGACTTATGATCATTTTTCACATTTATGACTGTTGCAGCATCCTCATAGTCATGTGATCAAAATTTGGATGCCTGGTAACTGGTTCATGTTTATGGGATTTGCAGTGTTCTTGGGTCATGTAATCATGTTATGACAAGCAAAGTGAAAGGGAACATCAAATTCAGTTAATAACAGTGTTGCTATCTTAACATTTATAGTGATTCACTTAACAACTGTGGCAAGAAAGGTTGTAAAATGGGACAAAATTCACTTAACAAATGACTCACTTAGCAACAGAAATTTTGAGGTCAATTGTGGTCATAAATCAAGGACTACCTGTACAGAAATAAAACATCAGATTGCACTGGGTTGCCTAGCAATGATGAACATGAGCCAAATATGGCAAAGCAAGGACATCAGCCTGGCAACCAAATGTAGGTTAATTCACTATATTGTGTTCCCTGTAGCGGTACCTATGGTTGTGAAAGTTAGAGTTTAAAAAAGCAAGATGGAAGAAAATTGACTTGTTTGAGCTACAGTGCTGGAGAAGGCTCCAGTGCCTAACACCACGCAAAATCATGAAACTGCATGTTACTTTGGCCAGGTTATGCAGGGGAATTCACTGAAGAAAGCAATTGTGTTTGTAAGAGTTAGTAGTAAAAGAAAACCAAGCCGTCAAGAACACGATGGCGGCATACTATCGGTGCTGACACCAGCCAGAGCATAGAGAAACTCAAAGAAATAATCAAGATCAGAAGGGAGTCCTCCACATAGAATCACCAGGAATTGGACTTGACTGAACGGATAACATCATCATCATTGCTTTTGAGTGGTAACATAGAAGTTTAAGTTTGAATTACACAACATGAATAATACCATTTGAATACTATCAGCATCGACAAAATCACCATCAGTCAATTGCAAAATGTAGCTTTATTTGGAACAGCTTATATCCTGCAGCAATACCTTTACTTATCAGCATATGTGTATCTAAGGTTCAATAGTTGGATAAAAATGCCAAATCCATCTGGCTGACTGACAAACAACAACAATAATAATCTGACTGACTGTGAAACTAACCATAATGTGTAAATAATTAATGTGGTAATTCCAAGTGATAGTAGATTTTCAAACAAAAATCAGAAAATATTAAGATCTGAAAGTCAAAGTTGAAAGATTAGGGCATAAACCAGCTGTAATGGTTCCAGTACTTACTTTAATCAATCTTAGAGTAAGTTTTCTTTTAATAAGCTTCACTCTTATTAAAAGAAAACTTACTCCAAGACCAAAATATTTTTATAGGAGTATTCCCATAGTAATATCTAACAGTTATTTTAAATAGATTGGTAAGATTTTGAGAAAATGTTTAGCTACATTACAATTTTTATACAAAGAAAGAACATTTATCACCATGTATCAATATCAAGATAAAACAAAAACATATTGTACAACCTTGGTTATCTTCCTTATGATAATTATTTGAAAGTGTATACAAAAAGTAATGCATAAAATATTTACATATTTTGAATGAAATATTCTATTCTATGGAAGGCATGTTAGCCTTTGCATTGTAGTTAACTAATTAATAGAATTACCTGAAAACCTATCAAACTGTTGTAACATATCCATAAATGCTAGCAAAGAATACTAATTACATGTAATACATAAAATGTTATGAACATTTCATAGCGATTCATATAAACTTCCAGCCATTGATATCTATAATATTTTATTACTGTATGATAAAAAAGGTAAAGGTTCCCCTGCACATGCGTGCTAGTCGTTTCCGACTCTAGGGGCCGGTGCTCATCTCTGTTTCAAAGCCAAAGAGCCAGCGCTTGTCCGAGGATGTCTCCGTGGTCATGTGGCCAGCATGACTAGACACCAAAGGCGCACGGAATGCTGTTACCTTCCCACCGTAGTGGTCCCTATTTTTCTACTTGCCTTTTTACGTGCTTTCGAACTGCTAGGTTGGCAGAAGCTGGGACGAGTAACAGGCGTTCACTCTGTTACGCGGCACTCAGGATTTGACCCACCAAACTGCTGAGCTTCTGATCAACAAGCTCAGCGTCCTAACCCACTGAGCCACCGCGTCCCTTTTACTGTATGATAAAAGAGATCAAAAATTCTAAAATCAAAGTAAGGAGCCTATCCTTATTAAGCACTTTAAACTTTTCCTGCTTCAGTGTTGCTTCATTATATTTTATTTTTTTCATTTTTATTCTTATTAACTAAATATAAAAAATGAATTCACAAAAACATGAAAGAATATAAATAATAATATAAAAAGAAAAAAAAATTAAGAAAACATATTTAAGGCATATACTTATGTAATATATTTTTAGAGACATACTAGATAAACAAAGTTGTATTTCCATGTATGGAAACCATAATTTGTTACAGTCATCCATACCTAATTTATATTGATCAATTTTACAGACCACTGAATAGTTAGAGCCATATGTTTGTTTTTCCAAACCTGACTTTCTAAGTCTTTTAGCTGTAACTGAGGTACAGAAAATCTACTTTCTTTGTCCAGATGTCAACTCCTATGAGATAGGGATAAACTTCAAAGAAACATAAACATCTGAAAATATTAAATCTCAAAGTTGAATTAATGTATATAATAACTTCTTTCCCATATGGAATAATAGTTAGACATATATTTAAAGGAAGTTCATTGCATCTCTAATAATGTATACATGGCCTGAGACCTTTTTGCATACATGCAGTTAGCTTATAGTATTTCTGAAATATTATTTCTTCTATGAAAAGATGTAATTTAAAATATATTGAGCCTTTTGGTATTTATTAACATCTTTTTATCAGCAAATTAAAAAAAACTAAAGCAAAAAGAAAGGACAAATACCATAAATAGTTATAAAAGTTATTTTTAAAGATTTAAAAAAGCAAATAAAGAAAAAAATAAAAATTAATTTTAAAAAGGGCATTAAATCTGCTTCTTCTTCTTCTTTTCTTCCTGCATGTGTTCCCAGTATTTAAGTATCCCTTTAGGTCACTAATTACTATTTACCTATTTTAGTTTATGGAAAACCTTATTAATTGGCAATTTAGCATTCCTTACAGTCTGCAGGGCTGACAGGTGATTTTGAGGTTGTTTGGTAAATATAAATCCTTATCTTTCTAGTTTTTTCATCTATCTTAGGGACCATGACCTTCTAGAAGAGTAAAATATAGTTCTGGATGGATCACAATAATAATGAAATAATCAGACCAAAATAATAGTAAAACCAGAACCAAGAAAAACAAGTTGCCCATCCATTCGTTTCCAGTTTACCAATCTCTATAAATTCATGGCTCCAGACTTACTTGGGAGAAAAATCCAGCCCTTGATACTTTTCTGGAAGGTCACTTTTGATTTTACTCTGCTACTTCTGTACATAAAAGGGATATGGGGACAGTCTTGGGAGTGTGCTGGCAGAAAACAAAACTGAAAATTATCCACCATAATTTTCTAACAAGATGTCATAACCATAGATGGATGCACAAAGATAAGAGTTTTCCAGATGACAGTGCAGCCTTGACAGTAGGATGAGATGAATTTCCTATTGATCCAACAATTCTTTATTTTCCAGTGGCCTTCTTTCCAGCGGAAAATGTCATTAAAAGGAAGCAAATATCTTTTCAAACAACAATTTGCTTAAACATGGTTTGTAGAATAAATCTCCATCTATTGAATAAGTTATCAACTATGATTCCATAGAAGAATCAATAGGTTTAACCATCCTTAAACTAAAACTAAATTAAATATACTTTGGTATGCTGCACTTTACAGATGACTTTCACTCACAGATGATCAGAGGCATGTTTTAAAATTTGGCAACTAGTCTGGTGAGCTCTTTTGGTTATTTGGGCTATATTTATTTTTTATTTAGTGACTTCAATGGATTAAAGTCAAACATGCCTTCTGACTGGTTTAAACAAATTGATGAACAGCTGGGTTAAAATTGAGGGATGTTTAGGTGAGAGGCTTGCCTGATTTCAATAAATCATTACCTAGATCAATTTCATTAAACTGGTACTGTTTTCTCATCAAATAAAACACTAAGCATCTTAAAATAGTGATTGGAAACCTAATTTCCCTCTTTAATCTAAGAAGCTAAGCTCAAATAAAAAATATTTATGACACTATCCTCTCCTTATTTGCAAACATTTAATCACATAGGATGTTTTCTTCTATCGCCCTGTTCAAGTAGGATATTCACCTGTTATACCTGTCTTTTTAGAAGCATTTTATTGTTTTTCTTCGAGAATTTTCTTCCCCCCTTTTCTTTTTCTAAATACAATTTTTATTAAGAGGTTCTAGATAAACATCAAATATAAAATTATATAAAGGACTGTAAAACAAAGAAAAAAGATAAACAAGAATCAAGTAAAATACACAACTTCCTACCTTTTCTACAGTTATAAACAAAATAATTGTCCCTTCTCTGTCTTCAATATTACAAAAATCCCTTCAACTCTTTATTCAACCCTTTTTCAATTATGAAAGCCAGAAATCATTTTACTTCTTTTTATATTCTCAGTAAAAAAAATCCATAAAGGCTCCATTGTTTTCTCCAACTGACTATTGTTTGAGGTCAACTGACCAGTCTACTATAATGCTATTATTAAAGTCCTTTAATTTTGCATCACAGAGGACTGGAGATAGATTCTTGGTTGAATCTTTAAGTGCAGTACTTCTACTAACAGTTGTTTTTACAAAAAGGAAAAGAAAGCTACAGAAGTTCAGCTGGAGCATCTTAACCCCAGAGAGCTGCTTCTTTGAACACCGATAAGTAAATAAGGTGTTATAAGGTTTGCTCTTCCCCCTGCTCTCCAGTCCTTCAAAAGTATCTTGTTTGCATTCTTTGATTACAGAGAGTCCAGCCTCCAAGAACAGCCTCTGAAGTCATCTTATCTAATTGATTTGAAAATTTTTCATTTCAATAATGACCTTGAAGCCAGTGATGCCTAACTTGCCCCCAGACCACATCAGGGCTGCTCCAGGACAAGATGTATCGTCAGATCAATTACTAAAAGCAATGGAACATCTGATGCTACCCTTGAAATTAACCAGGAAAAGTAGGTCAGCACACCTTCAGCTGACACAATGAAGTATTATGCTCTCAATGACCCAGGAAGGAAAGCACTAATGATTGATGGGAAGGGATATTTAAATGAGAAAGTTGAAGCACAATGAGATTAAGCATACAGAAATAATCAACCAGCCCCTGAAAACCAGATTTTAAAGATCAGCTGTCTCAAACAACACTGTCATAACTTTCTATCAAAATAATTGCTGGTCAAGGTTTCTCGTTCTGAGATGGGGGAAAAAAGGCTTCACAGAATGTTTTCAAATTGATCTAATTAACTTCTGAGAGCTTGTAGTGCACTTTAAAAAAATTCTTTTTAACATCTCAAGCTAATGTAATATGACTGGGATTTATGTGATGTATTGTTATCTATACCTGGAATTGTTGGGGTGGTGCTAAGTAGCATAGGCAATTATGTATACTGTATGACGTTCCTAGGACCAGGGCATATTAATTTACATAGTTCAGGCCACTGTCCTATAAAACTGGCTGACAAATAATCCCACTAATGTGAAAACTTTCTTAGCTAATGAGTCGGTTAGGAAACAAAAATCATTTGGTTTTCTTTAATGCAGATGTAACAAATTATACTCACATTTGAGGAATTTATATCCCCCAGTAGCTGTACTTTTCCTGGAATTTTAAAGAGAAAGAAAAAAAACCCTTATGTAGAATAACTAATTATTAATACACTAATTGGGAATATACTATGGACAAAAATCAGTAAAAAATACTGTAAACTACAATTTAAGGGAAAAGTTGTATACCTGTTCTATGTGTGGCATATAACTCTGTCTATGATTGCTAATGACAGAATGATCTCAGTTCGAATCCAAGGCAAACCATTCAATATCACAGTAGTCCAAGTCTATGCCCCAACCACCGATGCTGAAGAGGATGAAATTGACTGGTTCTATGAAGCCCTACAGCACCTTATAGAACTAATACCAAAAAACGATGTCCTTATCATCATGGGGGACTGAAATGCTAAAGTAGGAAGCCAAAAGATAACCGGAATAACAGGCAAGTTTGGCCTTGGAGTACAAAATGAAGCAGGGCACAGGCTGATAGAATTTTGTCAAGAGAATACGATGGTCATAGCAAACACTCTTTTCCAACAACCCAAGAGACGGCTGTACACATGGACATCACCAGATGATCAACACAGAAATCAGATTGACTATGTGCTTTGCAGCCAAAGATGGAGAATACACTATACACTATACAATGGAGAATACTCTATACACTCAGTAAAAACAAGACCAGGAGCTGACTGGCTCAGGCCACGAGCTTCTCATTGCAAAATTTAGGCTTAAACTGAAGAAAGCAGAGAAAAGCACTAGGTCACTCAGGTATGAACTAAATCATATCCCTGACAAATATACAGTAGAGATAACAAATAGATTTAAGGAATTAGATCTGATAGACAGAGTGTCTGAAGAACTATGGATGGAGGTTCACAACATTGTACAAGAGGTAGCAACTAAAACCATTCCAAAAGAAAAGAAATGCAAGAAAGCAAAATGGCTGTCTGAGGAAGCTTTGCAAATAGCTGAGGACAGGAGAGAAGCGAAAGGCAAAGGAGAAAAAGAAAGATACACCCAATTGAATGCAGAATTCCAGAGAATAGCTAGAAGAGATAAGAATGCCTTCTTAAATGAACAATGCAAAGAAATAGAAGAAAACAATAGAATAGGGAGGACCAGAGATCTCTTCAAGAAAATTGGAGAGATGAAGGGAACATTTCATGCAAAAATGAGCATGATAAAGGACCAAAATGGCAGGGACCTAACAGAGTCAGAAGAAATTAAGAAGAGATGGCAAAATTACACAGAAAAACTAAACAAGAATGAGCTTAATGTCCCAGATAACCACGATGAGGTGGTCACTGACCTCGAGCCAGACATCCTAGAATGTGAAGTGAAGTGGGCCTTAGGAAATCTGAGCAACAACAAAGCTAGTGGAGGTGACAGTATTCCAGTTGAGCTATTGAAAATCTTAAAAGATGATGCAGTAAAAGTGCTACACTCAATTTGCCAGCAAATTTGGAAAACTCAACAGTGGCCACAGGATTGGAAAAGGTCGGTTTACATTCCAATTCCAAAGAAAGGCAATGCCAAAGAATGTTCAAACTATTGCACCATTGCACTTATTTCAAATGCTAATAAAGTTATGCTTAAAATCCTACAAGCTAGACTCCAGCATTATGTGGATCGAGAACTACCAGAAGTACAGTAAGGATTTTAAAGAGGCAGAGGAACTAGAGATCAAATTGCCAACATACACTGGATCATGGAGAAAGCTAGGAAGTTCCAGAAAAACTTCTACTTCTGCTTCATTGACTATGCTGAAGCATTTGATTGTGTGGATCACAACAAACTGTGGCAAGTTCTTAAAGAGATGGAGTACCAGACCATCTTATTTGTCTCTTGAGAAACTTATATGTGGGTCAAGAAGCAACAGTGAGAACTGGACACTGAACAACTGATTGGTTCAAAATTGGGAAAGGAGTCCGGCAAGGCTGTATACTGTCGCCCTGCCTGTTTAACTTATATGAAGAACACATCATGAGATGAATCAAAAATTGGAACTAAGATTGCTGGAGAAATATCAACAACTTAAGATATGCAGATGATACCACTCTAATGGCAGAAAGTGAAGAGGAACTAAAGAACCTCTTGTTATGAGTGAAGAAGGAGAGTGCAAAAGTTGGGTTGAATCTTAACATTAAGAAAACCAAGATCATGGCATCCAGCCCTCTCAATTCCTGGCAAATAGATGGGGAAGAAATGGAGGTACTGACAGATTTTATTTTCCTGGGCTCCAAGATCACTGCAGAAGGGGACTGCAGCCAAGAAATTAAAAGACGCTTACTCCTGGGGAGGAAAGCCATGGCAAATCTAGACAGCACACTAAAAAGTAGAGACATCTGTAATTATGATGCATCACAATTACAGATGAAAATTTAGTAAAACAAATTAGAGATTTAAATTGTGCACATATAAAGAGGATATATAATGTTTTAATTGAATTGGACTCGGAAATGGAATTAGTTAAAGATTGTATGATAAAGTGGGCACAAAATATCCAGGAACCAATTCTGTTGGATACTTGGGAGGTAATTTGGGTTAGAAATGTTAAATTTACTCAGGCTCAATATTTAAGAGAAAATTTTTATAAAATGTTTTATAGATGGCATCTGGATCCCAAAAAGTTGTCTAGCATGTATCCTAACTTACAGTCTAAATGCTGGAGATGTGGTAGTTTAGAAGCCACCTATTTTCATATGTGGTGGACTTGCAGAAATATAAAAGTTTTTTGGGTTAAAATTTGGTGGAACATTCAATAGATTTTAAGAGAAAGATAAAGTTCTCTCCGCAATTGTTTTTATTGGGCATTGTTGTAGATTGTGATGTTAAAGAAACCAATCTGATGTTGAATTTGATAACAGCAGCACAGTTACTGGTGGGACAATACTGGAAGAAGGATAGTTTGCCTACTATATAAGAATGGGTGTTTAAAGTTTCGAATCTTGCAGAAATGTCTAAGATTTCTGCTTATTTGAAGGATCATTCACAAGAAAGATATATTTCAGTTTGGAGGAGATGGATAGATTATATTCAGAATAAATATGGGACTAAAAAGTTCCATTTAGCTTATGAGTAGATTTTAGAGGGATATTGTTATTAATTTTAGTGTTAGTACTTTGTATGTATCTATGTTAAAGTGGAGTTAAAGCACATCATGAATTTGGTTAATTTTATATTATGGATAATCTTTAGTTAGAATATGATTATTATAACCATAACCCTGTATTTAGCTCTGGGAAGTGGGGGGGAAGGGGGGTGGTTTGGGGTGGGTGGGTTTTGGGGATGTATTGTAAAATCTTTTTTTGTAAAACTCTTTAATAATTTTTTTTTAAAAAAGTAGAGACATCACCCTGCCAACAAAAGTGTGTATAATCAAGGCTATGGTCTTCCCAGTTGCAATGTATGGCTGTGGAAGTTGGACCATAAGAAAGGCTGAGCGCCAAAGAATTGAGGCCTTTGAACTATGGCAAATAGATGGGGAAGAAATGGAGATAGTGACAGATTTTATTTTCCTGGGCTCCCAGATCACCGCAGACGGGGACTGCAGCCAAGAAATTAAAAGACCCTTGCTCCTGGGGAGGAAAGCCATGGCAAATCTAGACAGCACACTAAAAAGCAGAGACATCACCCTGTCAACAAAAGTGTGCATAGTCAAGGCTATGGTCTTCCCAGTTGCAATGTATGGCAGTGAAAGTTGGACCATAAGAAAGGCTGAGAGCCAAAGAATTGAGGCCTTTGAACTATGGTGCTGGGGAAGACTCCTGCGAGTCCCTTGGACTGCAAGGCGATCAAACCGGTCAGTCCTAGAGGAGATCAACCCTGACTTCTCTTTAGAAGGCCAGATCGTGAAGTTGAAACTCAAATACTTTGGCCACCTAATGAGTAGGAAGGACTCACTGGAGAAGAGCCTAATGCTGGGAAAGATGGAGGGCAATAGACGAAGGGGACAACAGAGAATGAGGTGGCTGGATGGAGTCACTGAAGCAGTAGGTGTGAGCTTAAATGGACTCCAGAAGATGGTAGAGGACAGGAAGGCCTGGAGGAACGTTGTCCATGGGTCACAATGGGTCGGATATGACTTCGCAACTAACAACAACAACATGATTGCTATGATAGTGTCAGACTCCAAGAAGGATATAAGTAGTTACTTCTGAGAGTTCATCTATAGACAGAATCTTGCCAAACTAAAGCAACTATTTGTGTGACTATAGATATATTCTGGGAAGAACTAGTCAAGAGCTGTTTTAACCCTCTTCCTGCTGATCATGCTTTCCAAGTATCACTGTCTGTTTCCCTCCTGAAAGCAGCCCTTCCTCATGGGAATCCAGACTACATTTTACCACAGATAGATAAAGGATATACAACAAATGTTGGAAATGTCATAGCAAAGACAGAACGCTTTACCACATATCATGGAAAATAATAATAATAAAACCTATTGGAAAGTAATACATTAAAAATAAAATTTGAACTGGAACTGCAGATATTTTTTATTACAGATAATCTCAAAAAACATAGATGAAAAGCAACTATTTTAAAAAATATATGTGGACACCTGCAAGAAGAAATCTAGCACAACTTTGGAAAAATTGGTTACAATATCATACAGGGATAACTAAGGTCTGAGAATATGTTGCAATGGCAAAATTAACAATACATATTTACAAAAGTCAAATTCACTTTAAGTAAAAAATAACTTTCTTAAATACAATATATAAAATATATATTGTTTTATAAAACATACCTGAAGTATGACTTTTAGGGCTGCAACAGAGATTAGCAAGAGTTATAAAAACTGCATGCAAAATTCAGATATTTAAACTATGCTCTGTGTGTGGAGATATGAAGGGAAGGAGCATACAACTTTCTTTTTCTTTCTTTTCTATTTTTCCCCTTACTTTTTTTTAACTTAAACATATTTTTTTCTTTTACATTATCTTTCTGTTTCCTGTTTTTACTTTATTCCAATAATTGTCTTCTCCATATTTGTTTTTTTAATATTTTAATAAAATTATTAAGTTATTAGAATAACAAATAAGGTCATATGAAAATCTAATTAGGATGATGATGATGACAATATATATATATATATATATATATATATATATATATATATATATATATATATATATATATATATTTGTTCTCTGAGGTTTTCGCGGGTGCCTGTATGTGGATCCTTGGTTTTTCGGGTTTCTCCCCGCGTAGAACTAAAGGTGTAGGCGCAACGTTTCGACGAAATCCCATCCGTCATCATCAGGCTTGTGGTTTCTGCTTCCTTCTTCTGGGAGAAGTATGTGGCTGTTTGTTTTTCTTTTTTAAACTGCCAGAGGGGGTGTGTTCTGTGAGTGGAAGTGTGCTGATTGGGTGGGGATTATGTGTGTTCTGATTGGGTGGGAGTGTGTTTTGAATGGTGGGGGTGTTCTGATTGGGTGGTGGTGTGTTTTGAGTGGATGGGCTGGTCTCAGCTGCCAGCCTTAGACCTGAGCTGGTGAGTTGTGCTGTTTTTGTTTGCCTTCGTGTTTGTGGTGGTGCCATGTTTTTATAGTGGGTGTCAGTTTGCTTATTATGTGGTTTGGAGGGGTTTAAAGTGGCTGATGTTGCAGCTGTAGTTAGGTTTCTGTTTTGTGGTTGTGCCTCTTTATCATTGTGGGTTCGGATTTGCTTTTTGAATAGTTGTGTGGTGGTGATGTCATGTGATGTTATCATGAGTTTGGGTCTGGTATCATTCTTGGTGGTTGGGACTCGTCTGTCAATCAAGGCAGGTTTCCAAATAGATGGTAGGCGAGAGGTATCATCTCGTTTGTTCATGCTGTGGGGGCGTTTTTCTATCTCAATGGCTTCTCTGATTATTCTGTTGTTAAAATGTTCAATTTTGGCGATAGTTTTGGTTTTTTTAAAATCAATTTCATGTCCCGTGGCTTCAAAGTGTTGGACCAGGGATGAAGTTTGTTCTCCCTTTCTGAGTGAGTTTTTGTGCTCTTCAATGCGTGCACTTATTCTTCTGTTGGTCTGTCCGATGTATGTGGTGGGGCAGGTGGTGCATGGGATTTCATATACTCCTTGGTTTTCTAACCCAATTATGTCCTTGGGGTTTCTTAGGATGGTGGATACTTTTCTGTCTGTGTAGAATGCTGTTTTGATGTTGTGTTTTTGGAGGACTTTGCTGATTCTGTCTGTGGTCCCTTTTAAGTATGGGAGGAGGGCTTTGCCTTTTTCTTGTTCTCTGTCTTGGGTTTTTGTGGGTGTCTCTCTTCGGATTAAGTTGGTAATCATGTTTCTTTGGAATCCATTGGCTGTTAGTACATTAGTGAGGTTGTGTAGTTCGGTTTTTAGGTGTTGTTTGTCAGCTAGTTGTTTTGTTCTGGAGATGAGTGTCTTGGCTACGGAGTTGATCTGTGCTGGGTGGTGGTGTGAGAGTGCATTCAGATAGCGGTTTGTGTGCGTTTTTTTATGGTAGATAGTGTGTCCTAGGGAGCCGTCGGATTTCTTGTAGACTAAAACATCAAGGAAGGGAAGTTGGTTGTTAGCTTCTGTTTCCATGGTGAATTGTATTTTGGGGTGTAGGCTATTGAGGTGTGTGAGGAAGTCATCCAGTTTTTCTTTGCCATGTGGCCAGATTACGAAGGTGTCATCTACGTATCTGAGCCAGAGTTTGGGTTTGTGGTTGGATTTTTCTAGAGCGAGGGTTTCAAAGTGTTCCATGTAGAGGTTTGCGATGACAGGTGAAAGGGGTGATCCCATGGGTGCTCCTTCCATTTGTTTGTATCTTTGTCCATTGTAGATGAAGTATGTGTTAGATAGGCAGTGGTTGGTCAGATCTAGGATGTGTTTTGGGGGGTTGTATTTATTTAGGATAGCTGTCAAGGCTTCTTTGATTGGCACTTGGGTGAAGAGGGATACGACATCGAAGCTAACAAGTAGGTCACAGGGCTGTAACTTTAGTTTACTTATGATCTCTATGAATTGGAATGAATCTTGTACGTGTGAGGTGATGGAATTTGCGTAAGGCTGTAGTTGTTTGGCAAGAAATTTGGCTAGATTTTGTAGAGGTGAGCCTATGGAGCTGACTATGGGTCTGAGAGGGGTTCCTTCTTTGTGTATCTTGGGCAGACCATAGAGCTTGGGACATCTGGATGATTTTTCTCTGGGAATGATTGTTTTCTGGATCTCTTCACTGATGGGGGTGGCTTTTATTTTGGATTTTGTGGTTTTTTCCAGGTAGGTGGTGGGGTCTGTCTTGATGAGTTTGTATGTGGAGTCTCGGAGTAGGTTGGATAATTTGGTATGGTAGTCAGATGAGTTCATTACCACCGTGGCGTTGCCTTTGTCTGCTGGCAGAATGATTATGCTGGTGTCTTTTTTTAGGTTAAGTAGTGCTGTCTGTTCCTCTTTGGGTAAGTTGCTTTTGGGTGGTTTGCTGGTGCAGAGGATGTTGGTAACTTCGAGTCTGATTTTGTTGGCGTCATCAGGGTTGATTTTGGTCAGGCTGGATTCGACTCCGCATATAATGGTTTCCGTGGGAATGTGTTTGGGAGCGACTGCAAAATTAAATCCTTTAGACAGGACGTTGGTTTCGGCTTTGGTGAGAATCCTATCTGAGATGTTGTGCACAGTTTGTTTCATGTGTTGCTGTGGGAGAGGAGGGGTTTGTTTCTGGCGTTCCTTTAGTCTTTGGAGTTTATTGGTGTGTGTGTCTGTTTTGTAGGCAGTCTCTGTTTCAGCTCTCCAGACAGCAATTTGTTTGAATTTGTCCCAAAGTGTGGGGTGGATCTTGTTGCTGAGTTTGAGGTGAAGTGTGAGGAGGTCTCTGTTGATTCGGTCCAGGAGGAATCTTTTTGTGTGGAGTTCGTTTCTGATTAGGGCCAGTTCAGTTCTCATCAGGATGCGTTTGATGGCTGCAGAGTTGGAGTGGAATTTCAATAGGAAGGATGTGGGGATTAAATTTTGATCTCGGCAGTTGCGTAGGAATGTGAGGTCACACAGAATGGAAGCTCTTCGTACTTCGAGTTTTTCGTAGGTCTTGGTTAGCTGGTAGATTTCCTCCCCGTAGAGGTAAGATATTTGTTCTCTGAGGTTTTCGCGGGTGCCTGTATGTGGATCCTTGGTTTTTCGGGTTTCTCCCCGCGTAGAACTAAAGGTGTAGGCGCAACGTTTCGACGAAATCCCATCCGTCATCATCAGGCTTGTGGTTTCTGCTTCCTTCTTCTGGGAGAAGTATGTGGCTGTTTGTTTTTCTTTTTTAAACTGCCAGAGGGGGTGTGTTCTGTGAGTGGAAGTGTGCTGATTGGGTGGGGATTATGTGTGTTCTGATTGGGTGGGAGTGTGTTTTGAATGGTGGGGGTGTTCTGATTGGGTGGTGGTGTGTTTTGAGTGGATGGGCTGGTCTCAGCTGCCAGCCTTAGACCTGAGCTGGTGAGTTGTGCTGTTTTTGTTTGCCTTCGTGTTTGTGGTGGTGCCATGTTTTTATAGTGGGTGTCAGTTTGCTTATTATGTGGTTTGGAGGGGTTTAAAGTGGCTGATGTTGCAGCTGTAGTTAGGTTTCTGTTTTGTGGTTGTGCCTCTTTATCATTGTGGGTTCGGATTTGCTTTTTGAATAGTTGTGTGGTGGTGATGTCATGTGATGTTATCATGAGTTTGGGTCTGGTATCATTCTTGGTGGTTGGGACTCGTCTGTCAATCAAGGCAGGTTTCCAAATAGATGGTAGGCGAGAGGTATCATCTCGTTTGTTCATGCTGTGGGGGCGTTTTTCTATCTCAATGGCTTCTCTGATTATTCTGTTGTTAAAATGTTCAATTTTGGCGATAGTTTTGGTTTTTTTAAAATCAATTTCATGTCCCGTGGCTTCAAAGTGTTGGACCAGGGATGAAGTTTGTTCTCCCTTTCTGAGTGAGTTTTTGTGCTCTTCAATGCGTGCACTTATTCTTCTGTTGGTCTGTCCGATGTATGTGGTGGGGCAGGTGGTGCATGGGATTTCATATACTCCTTGGTTTTCTAACCCAATTATGTCCTTGGGGTTTCTTAGGATGGTGGATACTTTTCTGTCTGTGTAGAATGCTGTTTTGATGTTGTGTTTTTGGAGGACTTTGCTGATTCTGTCTGTGGTCCCTTTTAAGTATGGGAGGAACCAAAACTATCGCCAAAATTGAACATTTTAACAACAGAATAATCAGAGAAGCCATTGAGATAGAAAAACGCCCCCACAGCATGAACAAACGAGATGATACCTCTCGCCTACCATCTATTTGGAAACCTGCCTTGATTGACAGACGAGTCCCAACCACCAAGAATGATACCAGACCCAAACTCATGATAACATCACATGACATCACCACCACACAACTATTCAAAAAGCAAATCCGAACCCACAATGATAAAGAGGCACAACCACAAAACAGAAACCTAACTACAGCTGCAACATCAGCCACTTTAAACCCCTCCAAACCACATAATAAGCAAACTGACACCCACTATAAAAACATGGCACCACCACAAACACGAAGGCAAACAAAAACAGCACAACTCACCAGCTCAGGTCTAAGGCTGGCAGCTGAGACCAGCCCATCCACTCAAAACACACCACCACCCAATCAGAACACCCCCACCATTCAAAACACACTCCCACCCAATCAGAACACACATAATCCCCACCCAATCAGCACACTTCCACTCACAGAACACACCCCCTCTGGCAGTTTAAAAAAGAAAAACAAACAGCCACATACTTCTCCCAGAAGAAGGAAGCAGAAACCACAAGCCTGATGATGACGGATGGGATTTCGTCGAAACGTTGCGCCTACACCTTTAGTTCTACGCGGGGAGAAACCCGAAAAACCAAGGATCCACATATATATATATATATATATATATATATATATATATATATATATATAAAAGGTACATGCATTCAGTGACAAAATCTCAATTCATTGCTTGTATAAACCATTTTCTGTATTAGAAAACAATATATAAATGTATATATTACAAGAAGGGTAAATTCAGAAAAAACCCTCTCAGGGTTTCTATTAATTGCAAATGTATTGAGGAAGAAATGGAATTTAAAAATGTTCCAAAAAATGAATAAATGTGAGGCTGACTTTGTCCATATCTAGTAGAAATAAAACAACCTTTACATTTTGTTTTTCTCTCTGTGTGCTTTTCCAAATGCATCCTGCAGGATATAAACCACCTTGAATAGGACTGTGTCAAATCTGCCTGCTGTGCTTTATATTATGTGCAAGGAACATTTTTACCCTCAAAAGGATAATATTGAAGAATAAAACTTCCCACCCAACCTCTGACATACAAATATTATATTGGGAATTCTGAATTGTCCCTAGCTACCATATACAAAATGGTGCATATTTAGAAATCATATCTAAAAGGCATTAACAATTTGTTTTATTAAGATATTTTAAGAGTCACAGAAAAGTCAACCTATTTTTTTATTTCTTTTTAATCATTTGTAAGTTAAGATGGAATACATAATACTTGTTAAAGGAGGATATCTGAAGGCAATACCCCTATTGTTCAATTTACTTTTTAAAGACTGAAAAATGATTCCATGCTAAAAATAAACAGAGGATCACTTTTTAGATCAATCATGAGATAAAGATTTTGTTTTTACTACTTCTGAAGTCCATACTAGATTATGTAATACTTTGTTCAACATTTCCAAGAACAAAACATAATCAAAGAAAGAGGAAGAATTTTGGCAGACATGATACATTGAAGATGGTGCATTGCCAGATCTGGAAATGAGACTGAATTTGCATTTTCAATTATTAAACTCTGCACCACAATTATCTCTGTTCTCAGTACTTCAGACCAAGCTGCATGAAACCTGAAAAGTGAAATCTTTGAAGTTGATCAAAGTTTCTTTGGTCAACTTGTTCACTGTCAGTTCAGTTGAAAGCTCCTATAGCCACTGACCAATGAAGAATACTCACTGAACATAGTAGAATAGATTTTTGAATACCGGTAAGTATTAAACACTTAGGACAAGGACCTGTCATGTACTTCCAAGAGTGTCCATAATCTCTGATCCAGACACTTTGCATATTTTTTTAGATTATTTAAAAATTAAGGGAGAAAAAAAACCAGGGCTGGATAGGGATTCACTTTTTAAACTCTCTGAATTTGCTAATTCAAGAAATCAGATACTGGTGCAAGCATGACTTTTTTCTGAAAATTAGGAAAAAAAACAAGTGATCCTTCAGCTACCTCATGAAATGTTAGAAATTAAGCATAATCTCTATCTGCTGCATTGTGGATTTTTTTTCAGAGGTGGACAAATACTTTCCATACTTCAATCTGGCTAGTGTTTGTCACTATGAATATCTACTTGACCAATGACATGAAACACCACATTTCTACTTTAAGCCTTTTGCTTTTCAAGTTTTTCTTGGCCTGTTAGAAAACTGCTATGTAGAATGCTGATTTTCTAACAAACTTTGTGGAATCATTATTTTCTTCAATGAGCAGAAGACACAGTAAAGTTTTTTTTCCTTCATAGTGATGTAAGACTTTTTATAATATAGCCCACTATGACTAATTTGCAGATAGCTTTCCATGTTTATTTGAGTGCTTCAGATAGTTGAGCATGTTCTGGCAGGAACATTTTTGACTAGTTTCCCATAATGGATTACTAATTTGCTTCTTTGATGTAAGTAGTGTTCTCAGTAGTATCTTTATAAAATAACCTGAAACTTTTAATTAGAAAATAATTTTATATATTTTTATATTCCATTTAAATTAATTGCTTACATGCTTTTGTCCATATACTAATAACAATCCTCATTCTACAGTTAAATCCTCCTATTTCTTCTTTGTGTTGGTTCCTACTATATCTAGTCAATATTTAGGATAATATTTTACTACATTTCCTCTTAAGTAATACACTATATAAAATGTTACAACAACCTATAAAGAACAGTGAAGTTTTCATTTTCTTAACTCTGAAGTAATAAGTACACTATAAGTATCTGGAGATGCGTATATGTATACATCTCACATATAAGTATTACTTGAATAAACAGAACTAATCTTTGTAACACAAGGGTCACCCTGTGCTTGAAGGTGAGAAATATATGTTTTTGATGAGTCTATGGATTCGGTCATTTATGATACTAACAAGAGTTTTGGTGCTGATTTATCTCAGTAGACCCTGTTTCTAGACGTTTCTGTGAATGCAAAGACTGCTGCTTTTCTGAGATGGCACGTATCTTCTGTTCCTTCGTATTGTGCCCATAGTCTTGACAAAGTAGCATTGAGTTAACTGGAACTAGAGATCAAATTTGCCAACATACGCTGGGTCATGGAGAAAGCTAGGGAATTCCAGAAAAACATCTACTTCTGCTTCATTGACTATGCTAAAGCATTTGATTGTGTGGATCACAACAAACTGTGGCAAATTCTTAAAGAGATGAGAGTACCAGACCATCTCATTTGTCTCTTGAGAAACCTATATATGGGTCAAGAAGCAACAGTGAGAACTGGACACAGAACCACTGATTGGTTCAAAATTGGGAAAGGAGTCCGGCAAGGCTGTATACTGTCGCCCTGCCTATTTAACTTATATGCAGAGCACATCATGAGAAAGGCAGGGCTAGATGAATCAAAAGTTGGAATTAAGATTGCCGGGAGAAATATTACCGACCTAAGATATGCAGATGATACCACTCTAATGGCAGAAAGTGAAGAAGAACTAAAGAGTCTGTTGTTGTAAAAGAAGAAAGAGAGTGCAAAAGTTGGGTTGAAACTCAACATTAATAAAACCAAGATCATGGCATCCGGGCCCTCTCAATTCCTGGCAAATAGATGGAGAAGAAATGGAAGTAGTGACAGATTTTATTTTCCTGGGCTCCAAGATCACCGCAGATAGGGACTGTAGCTAAGAAATTAAAAGATGCTTGCTCCTGGGGAGGAAAGCCATGGCAAATCTAGACAGCACACTAAAAAGCAGAGACATCACCCTGCCAACAAAAGTGTGTATAGTCAAGGCTATGGTCTTCCCAGTTGCAATGTATGGTTGTGAAAGTTGGATCATAAGAAAGGCTGAGCGCCAAAGAATTGAGGCCTTTGAACTATGGTGCTGGAGAAGACTCCTGTGAGCTCCTTGGACTGCAAGGTGTTCAAACTGGTCAGTCCTAGAGGAGATCAATCCTGACTGCTCTTTAGAAGGCCAGATCCTGAAGTTGAAACTCAAATACTTTGGCCATCTAATGAAAAGGAAGGACTCACTGGAGAAGAGCGTAATGCTGGGAAAGATGGAGGGCAATAGAAGAAGGGGACAACAGAGAATGAGGTGGCTGGATGGAGTCACTGAAGCAGTAGGCGTGAGCTTAAATGGACTCCAGAAGATGGTAGAGGACAGGAAGGCCTGGAGGAATGTGGTCCATAGGGTCGCGATGGGTCGGACACGACTTCACAACCAACAACAACAACAAATGTTGTGCTCATCCAAACTTTTGTAGCTAAGAAAGGTTTAGTATAAGTAGCAGAACTTTTTTATGTTACTGAAGTTAAATTTTGGACTGGCTAGTTCAGGGGTGTCAAACTCACAACGTCATGTGATGTACCACAACTTTTTTTCCTTTGCCAGCAATGGGGTTGGTGCAGTTTTGGCATGACGCATCTGGTCCATGGACCGGCAGTTTGACATCCCTGGGCTAGTTGATTAAGAAGTACTGAGGTATAAAGACTCCAAACTTTTTGCAGAGTTTAACACTCAAAGGTTGATAACATTAGTGCATTGTTCTGCCTCATAATGTTTTATTTTGGAAACAAAATAAAAAGAAAACAGAGTGAAAACTCTTTCAAAAATACATTATAGTTGTCTATGCTGAATCCACTACAATTTTCCAAGTTATAAGGAGCTAAACTCTAGTTTCTAAGAGATTATAGAGTTGCCAACTAACATTTTTGATTGACTCCAATGCACACAATATCTTTTTTGTGATGCTTTAAGCTTGTCACTTTAAATCTTATCAAATGCTGCTATCTATCTACGCTCACTGCATATGTATTCTTTATCGAGCATTAACAAATACACATGCAAGCAAAAACTAATTAGTACAACTGTTCATCTATGGTTAACCTTCTTGAACTGAGAGTGTATGATATGGGTTCCTTGACCAAAACTATCATGGGTCTTTCATAAGAGCATTTTCATTTGAGTAATCTTACTGTAAAATTTTAAATCAGCTTTGCCCATTTGATATTCTCCAGATATGTTGAGACTCCAACTTCCAGAATTCATGGAGAGTAGAAAACTCCAGTTCATCTGGTAAGCACCATCTTGGGAAATGTTGATGAACTTTTACTCTGGTTGTTCAAAGGGCTTACTTTCAAGTAAGAATGACGAAAGCACCTCATGTGAGTGAAAAATGGCAAGATGTTAGCTCAGATTATAGCTATCTATGGTGACCAATAAGCAATGATTTTTAAAAATAGTTTTAAGCTCTTTATTATAATGACTCCTACAAATGCAAGTAAGTACACTTCCCTAATCAAACATAAATGTAATTAAGACTGATGTGGTTTGAGGACTGATTAGTTTCAGGTGAATGATTTGCCAGTACTCTAGAGAAGCAGAATAGTTTTAGTATAATTAGTCTTTGAATGTCTAGCTTCTGATCAATAAAAGTTAAAAGACCATTTGCAAAAACTGTATTTATGCACCTTACAGTTTTATTCTATTTAAATTTGTCCAGCTTCTAGCTCTAAGTTGCTTGAGGTTTCTCTTTCATTACTAGCACACATTTATTTTTATAAAGTATTTTAGTACAGAAAATATGGCTTTAATATTCATGTGCAGCAAAGATGGGTTAGCTTTAGTTTGGCAGGTGTCAATTTAATTAATAAACGAATGACATTCCAGATTTGCCTGAGATAGCACTTTGGTGCTTGCTATTGATTTTGTATTATTGGCCTAGATGTTGTCATCATTATTATCATATGGTGACATTCAGGTAGGATTTGAATTAACTAGTCACATATTAATAAAGGATTTTCTTTCATGGGATTGAGTTAATGTTTTTAAAGCAGATAAATATGGCATGATGACGTGTCAGTGAGCTCAGAAAGTGTTGTTTTGATTGTTTCATGAACAATAGTTTATTTTTATTCTAGATATATTTTTCAGTTCTTCAGTATGATTGATAACAATTGCATTTTTCTAAAGTCTTTAGATAGATAGATATGTAATTTAGATTGCATTCTTAGTACATTTAAATATAAACCTGCTTGAAATCAGTGGAGTTAATTTCTGAGTAAGGTTTTTTTCATAAGATTGGGGTAAACTTTAATAAGCTCTGCCAACATGTGATAAAAAGGTAGTTATTACTTATAAATATACTTCTTACACAGAAAACCCACATACTGAAACTACTAAAATCAGTTTTTGAAGCATATTCTGCAAAATGTAATGCATACTTATGCAGCCCAAATACCAGTTCTTTAGCAAATGAGGACTCATTTTATCCACTTTCTAGTTTTGATTTTTAGCAGTAATAGTAGTTAGGTTGGCAGCTGTCAGGAACAGTGGCATTTGTATTCTGAACTTGTGTGCAAACCTTATGATTATAATGAACCTCTCATTATAAATCAATGATTTCCAGATGCAGAAAAATAATTATTCCGAGTAAGAAATAAAAGCGCATATATTGTCGAGCCTATGTGTAAAAAACCAAAGCCCATGTATACATTTGCAACTGTTTATAGTATGACACAGGTAGGTGTCCTGAGTGTCATAATAAGGAAGTTTTCTTATAAATTTTGCTTCCTTTGAGTTCCCAGGTTTGACATCTCATTTTGATAATACACTGGTAATGTCAACACATCACATTATGCAACATTAATGAATCATGATGTGGGGCTGTATCTGAGCAAATCTGATGGCATGTCAAAACTGGCATATTCAAACTTTATATTCCAGGTTGCCTTAAAAAGTCCCCAATCCCTCAATCCCACTTCCAAAGTAGATTCTCTCAGCTTGGAATGTTTTTGTGCAGTTTGACATATGTCTGAAAAAATGCAGTTTACATTTCATGTGCAATGTTGTTGCTTCACTTTATTTCATTTTCCAGTTGCAAGTTGGATACAGCTGTATGTGATTTAACTTAAGTTAAACAAAACAGTAACAAGGACTAGGAATGATAGCAGTATGATAGCTCCTCAGAACCAGGAGCATCTGCAACAAAGGACTAATCAAGATAAATAAGAAAATTAACACTCTTCTTGTGAATAGGAAATGTATGCCCTTGTTTTCTGTAAATACTAATTAGACTGCAGAGAAGGTTCCTGTAGTGAGGGTGGTGTTTCTAAAGATAATCTTTATCACTTTGTTCTTCTTATTAAGATTTACTTGATTTTTTTTCCTTCTTCAGTACACTCTCCCCTAATGTGACTCTTTCTAATGTTATTCTTTATTTTCTAGGTTTCTTCTATTTCGCTTCATACTGTCATTCATTTAAACTACGATAGTATGACAATAAAAATAAACAACCAAATAAATAATCAGTTGTTCAAAATTGTATTAACAGTTACAAAGATTAAAACAAATGTATTAAGATATTTCATTATCATGTATGTTTCTTTGCAGGGACCCACAGGTTGTGTAGACAATATTTCCTGTTCCAAATTAGGATTTTTTTGTAATTTATTTTTAATGAAATTAAGGTCAATAGATCTCAAATCAGTATGTATGTGGATCTGCAGAACAATAAGTTCAATTTTACTGAACCTTATGGTATGACTGTCTTGGAAAGAAATATAACCTTCTAGAGCAGACATGTCAAACCCGCGATGTCACGTGACGTTGCGCAACGTATCGGGATGGTTTTGCCATTGCTGGCAATGGGGTGGGCATGGCTTCCGCATGACGCATTTGGCCCATGGGCTGGCAGGTTGACACCCCTGTTCTAGAGCAATAGCCTATTTTAGCTTAACTGTAGTTCCACAACCACAGTGATGTTTCATATTCCTAAAAGGGCATTCTTGCTAAACAATTCCATATGTTGTGTACCTGTTGAGTGCTCTGCCTCTAGCATCCATATGTTGTTTATTCTTCCCATTAGTTTCAACTTTCTAATTTCTTATGCCATGTTTGGACTATGAAGACTATTGTAATATAGCCACTATATTTCCTTGCATTGTAAAGATAATATCAGTTTACCAACCTATAAAATGAATGCTACCTTGAAACAAGAATCTCTTTCACTTACATTGAACCCCCTTCCTTTTTTTTCTTTAATTCTAGTTCAGCAAAGGTAATCATCCATCACTGCTGTTACAGTGTTGTATGGCCAAGCTGTACAGAGAGTAAGGAAAAGCAGTCCTGTTATTGAAACATGTAGGTTCGATATGATTTATCCCAACACAATTTCTTCTTACTATATAGGATGCGCAGATAAGCCATTAGTGTTTTTATGTGCTGGACTCACTCTTTAATATCACTATTAATATGTCTATTAGTAACTCTAGCCAAAATAAGGCAATAAGATTCACCTGCAGTGAACTTATCTTTCAGTGACCACATGGTCCCTGAATGTTTCCTTGGCACATAACTGAAGTTGTCTCCCAGTGACTTATCCCTGGAATATCTTTTTTCTGCACTACTAGAATTTCCTATCCAACTGCTAATCAAAGTTGATGCTATTTAACTTTTCTGAGATCAGCCAAGTTTGGTGAAGTGCTGTCAACTGTTTAGGCTAACCAGGATAAGGGATACTATACTACATTGCAACCAGACGGCACAAAATTGGGGAAAAAGTATATAGAGCAAATATGATCCATTATTGTTGCAAAAATATTGATTTCATGCCCATTAATACAAGTTATTCTATACCATTGCTATTATGAGTATATTAAATATTTTACTTAGCAAACATTCTAGGACATTAATGAATACTGATATCCTTCAAGTAAACAAGAAGCAACTCATGTTCATGTCATTTCATCCATCTTTAATCTGATGACTTTCAGTTATGTTGGTACTGCAAATTCCTAGAATTCCCAGAAAACATGGCCTTTTTTGTTGCTGTGGACCAAAAACACAAGTACCGTGTCTTTGATTTTTTTGGGGTAGGCCTAATATAAGCCCTACCATAAAAATAAGCCCTAGTTTTCGGGTGAGATGCATGCCTAAAAATCAAGCTAAGGTGGGGGTGGAACTTACCATTGCAGACAGGCCTCCCATGGATTGACACTTCACCTTGCCAGCCCACTTCCTCTGTGGCCAAAGGAGTAGAGAATGGAGTAGAGAATGGAGCTGAGAATGGAGCTTGGGCCTGCATTTTGCAATCAGAGGCCTTTCTGGAAGGGCTCAGAAAAAGTGGGCCAGCTGGGCAGGGCTGTCAGTGCCACTGCCCTGAGGTGAGTGGAAAAGATCCCCCCTCACTGAAAATAAGATCTGGTGCCTCTTTTGGAGGAAAAAAAAGACCAGGTCTTATTTTTGGGGAAACATGGTATATAGCAGGGGTAGGCAACCTTGAGTCTTTTGTGACTTGTGGACTTCAACTCCCAGAATTCCTGAGCCAGCCATGCTCAGGAATTCTGGGAGTTGAAGTCCACCAGTCATAAAAGACCCAAGGTTGCCTACCCCTGCTATATATCTAAGAGCAGTCCTTCTGTCTTCAAATCTGACAACATTAAATTGGAACACTGGTAATTTGCAAGGCAAGGAGTTAGATGGAATATTCCTGTCAACAGTGACCAATGAGGAGATAGGTACAAATTTATATATAAACTGACCTAAAGGCCATAGCTTTATTGAATCAAACTTAAGCTCATAGGAAAGGACAAGGGCTTGGCTTTAGCTGAAAGGTGGAAATTGATGTCTTCCCCCTGCTTATCAGTTGAATTTAGCTTTTATTCAGCATACTGATTTTCTTTTAACCATAGCTTTCTAGGCTACTGGAACTTATACACTTAATATTTATGGCAAATATTAGTATACCATTCTAGGTTTACTGAATATAAAACAAAAGGAAAGAACATAAAAACTGGACCATTTTAATAATATTTCATGGAAATTATAAATTTAGTCAAATTCCTAAATCTTGCTTTAGAGTCATTCGATTATTGTTTAAATAATTCCAATAAAGAAAGAATCATGAAACTAGTAATAAAAAGTGATAATGTTTTTCTATCATACTACCCATGAATGTCTGCAAAGTTTGGTTCAAAAGTTAACATGGAAGTTGTGATAGTGCAATTAAAGCTTTTTAATTTATTTTTTTTATTGTATTTATGTGCTGGAGGAATGGTTGTTAGTAAAAATAACACTCCTAGATCAAATATTATACTAATAGGAAAGCCAGTGACTCACATAGGACAGTTTAAATATATGAATTGTATTATGAATTAAATATGGAAACACATTATGGAAATAAGGAGCAGGAGGCAGAAGAGATTAAGAAGAGGTGGCTAAACTATACAGAAGAACTATACAAGAATGAGCTTAACGTCCCAGATAACCACAATTGGGTGGTCACTGATCCCAAGTCAGACATCCTAGAATGTGAAGTGAAATGGGCCTTAGGAAATCTGAGCAACAACAAAGCTAGTGGAGGTGACAGTATTCCAGTTGAGCTATTGAAAATCTTAAAAGATGATGCAGTAAAAGTGCTACACTCAATTTGCCAGCAAATTTGGAAAACTCAACAGTGGCCACAGGATTGGAAAAGGTCAGTTTACTTTCCAATTTCAAACAAAGGCAATGCCAAAGATTGTTCAAACTATTGCACCATTGCACTCATTTCACATGCTAGTAAAGTTATGCTTAAAATCCTACAAGCTAGACTCCAGCATTATGTGGATCGAGAACTACCAGAAGTACAGTAAGGATTTCAAAGAGGCAGAGGAACTAGAGATCAAATGGCCAACATACACTGGATCATGGAGAAAGCTAGGAAGTTCCAGAAAAACTTCTACTTCTGCTTCATTGACTATGCTGAAGCATTTGATTGTGTGGATCACAACAAACTGTGGCAAGTTCTTAAAGAGATGGGAGTACCAGACCATCTTATTTGTTTCTTGAGAAACTTATATGTGGGTCAAGAAGCAACAGTGAGAACTGGACACTGAACAACTGATTGGTTCAAAATTGGGAAAGGAGTCCGGCAAGGCTGTATACTGTCGCCCTGCCTGTTTAACTTATATGAAGAACACATCATGAGATGAATCAAAAGTTGGAACTAAGATTGCTGGAGAAATATCAACAACTTAAGATATGCATGTGATACCACTCTAATGGCAAAAAGTGAAGAGGAACTAAAGAACCTCTTGTTATGAGTGAAGAAGGAGAGTGCAAAGGTTGGGTTGAATCTTAACATTAAGAAAACCAAGATCATGGCATCCAGCCCTCTCAATTCTTGGCAAATAGATGGGGAAGAAATGGAGGTAGTGACAGATTTTATTTTCCTGGGCTCCAAAATCACCGTAGAAGGGGACTGCAGCCAAGAAATTAAAAGACGTTTACTCCTGGGGAGGAAAGCCATGGCAAATCTAGACAGCACACTAAAAAGCAGAGACATCACCCTGCAAACAAAAGTGTGTATAGTCAAGGCTATGGTCTTCCCAGTTGCAATGTATGGCTGTGAAAGTTGGATCATAAGAAAGGCTGAGTGCCAAACAATTGAGATCTTTGAACTATGGTGCTGGAGAAGACTCCTGCGAGTCCCTTGGACTGCAAGGCATTCAAACTGGTTAGTCCTAGAGGAGATCAACCCTGACTGCTCTTTAGAAGGCCAGATCCTGAAGTTGAAACTCAAATACTTTGGCCACCTAATGAGAAGAAGGACTCACTGGAGAAGAGTCTAATGCTGGTAAAGATTGAGGGCAAGAGAAGAAGGGGATGACAGAGAATGAGGTGGCTGGATGGAGTCACTGAAGCAGTAGGCGTGAGCTTAAATGGACTCCAGAAGATGGTAGAGGACAGGAAGGCCTGGAGGAATGTTGTCCATAGGGTCGCGATGGGTCGGACATGACTTCTCAACTAACAACAACAACAAATGTTGTGCTCATCCAGACTTTTGTAGCTAAGAAAGGGTAGTATAAGTAGCAGAACTTTTTTATGTTACTGAAGTTAAATTTTGGACTGGCTAGTTCAGGGGTGTCAAACTCACAACGTCACGTGATGTACCACAACTTTTTTTTCCTTTGCCAGCAATGGGGTTGGTGCAGTTTTAGCATGATGCATCCGGTCGATGGACCGGCAGTTTGACATCCCTGGGCTAGTTGATTAAGAAGTACTTTGCAACTAACAACAACAACAAAAGTTTTCAAAATTAAACAAATTTTTTGCTGTTGAGACTTTTAACATCTCCTTGCAAACGGCATGTGTACCATCGTGCTTGAAAGCAGCTACCATTCTCCCAGTCCCCAAGAAAACTGCAGTTGAGTGCCTGAACGACTACAGACCTATTGCATTAACGTCTGTAGTCATGAAATGCTTTGAAAGATTGGTTCTCCAACATCTCAGGACATGCCTCCCACTGGATTTTGATAAACATCAATTTGCCTATAGGGGAAATAGGTCGACAGATGATGCCATAGCTACTGCTTTACACTCTGTAGCAAGTCATCTTGAGAAACCTGGAAGTTATGTCAGGATGCTTTTTGTTGACTATAGCTTGGCTTTCAACACCATGTTGCAGAGCATTCTCATCGAGAAGCTGACTGACTTGAAATTCTCCCCCGCCATCTGCAGTTGGATTCAAGACTTTCTCAGGGACCAGTTACAAACAGTGAGGGTCGGTTCTGCTTTGTCCACCCCCCTGAAGCTTTCCACCAGCTCACCACAGGGCTGTGTGCTTAGCCCCTACCTGTAATCTTTATACACATATGACTGTGTATCATCTGACCCATCCACTGCGATAATTAAGTTTGCAGATGATACAACTGTGGTGGGTCTCATTACAGGTGGGGATGAGACAGCATACAGGGCGGAGGTACAAAAACTATCCATATGGTGTAGTAACAGCATCTTGCACCTGAACATCAGCAAGATGAAAGAGATGGTGCTAGACTTCCAGAGAAAAAAGGAGGAGCCAGCCCCACTTTACATCGGGGAGGACTGTGTGGAGAGAGTTTCCTTCTTTAAATTTCTGGGAGTGTACCTCTGTGAAGATCTGACCTGGAAAGTTAATACAACCCAGGTGGCTAGAAAGGCCCAACAGAGGCTTCACTTTCTCAGGGTCTTGCAGAAGAACAGGGTAGAACAACGGCTTATGACCCTCTTTTACCGGTCTACTATAAAGAGCATCCTCTCATATGGTATTGTGGTTTGGTATGCTGGTCTGACAGCCGCGGATAGGAAAGTATTACAGAGGGTGGTGAGTACAGCACAAGACATTGTGGGCTGTTCCCTGACACCACTGGATGACATCGCCAGGGCTCGTTGCCTTGGAAGAGTAAGGAAAATTCTCAGGGATGACTCACACCCTGGACAGTATCTCTTTACTCTCCTACCATCGGGTAGGAGATATAGGAGTATAGCCAGCCGCACCAACAGGCTGAAAAATAGCTTTTATCCGTGGGCTGTTAGGCTTTTGAAGGAGAAATAACTTTTGTGAATTTTATGCAGAATTGACTTGGGAGGCCGGTGTGTGGTGTAGTTGGTTCACATGGTGTAGTAAGATGGAGGTTTTGTTCTCACTGTGTGTTTGGGGGGTGGGAACACAAAGGGAGGCTCAGCTAATCTCATTGTACACCTAGTTGTACTTTGACAATAAAGGTTCATTTCATTTTAGATTGGAATTGTGTTGGCAGATTGTGTGCTGTTGTCTCATGATGGTTTTTTTAAGTGTAAGCATAAGGAACATTTCAAGTAATTATTACTTAATTATTCAAGTAATAATCAAGAAAGTAGAAGCATTGTGGATTTAAATAATTTATATAATTGGTTGCTCACATATAAACTGAGCCTATTGTCTAAAACATAGATAAAGATATAGAAACTGTGACTACGATCAAGGAAAGGAAACTGGAGTATTTAGAACATATGTTGCAGAATAAAAAATATCAACTACTATAATTAATTATATGAGGAAGGCTTGTATAGTACTGGAAGGTGACATGTATGTATTCAGTCCACAAAAGCGACAATCATGATTTGGACAAAATGCAATGTACTATTTTGATACAACAGTAAAAAAAAAAACCCCACATAGCATTGATGGTCACCAAAGTCTAATTGGAGATGGCTCTAAAAGAAGAAGGCATTTACCCCAAAAGGTTCTGTCCCAATTCAACTTCTATCTCCCAAATAAAAAACAATAATATTTTACAATGATTTTTTGCAGCTATTAATGAATTAATGTATCCAGTGGTGAGATTCAGCTGGTTCACACCACTTTGGCAGAACCGGTAGCTAATTTTTTGTTGCCTAGGCCCAGAATGGACTTCTGGAAGTGGCATCCATACAGAGAACCAGTTGTTTACATATTTGAATCTCACCACTTAATGCATCTATACTCCTCTTAGAACAACTCCAAAATTAGTAAAGAGCATTCCAAAAATGCTTTCTTCTCCTGCACCATTATTATAGCTCTTGTTGGTTAGGAAAAATGGCTTTTAAAAGATTACCCATCCCTGTATTTACTTCTGTTTCATTGTATTGCAAGTTACAAGGTTTTCTTAGGGATAAAAATACGTGCCATTCCAATGTCCTATTATATTATTGCATGACCACCTCAATCACTTCATAGTGATAAGAGAGTTAAGTCTATGACCTCTCAAACAGAAACACAACATTAAACTACTTCAATTGTTCATAATGTCTTTTAAGCGTAGAGGTGATCAGAATCCTGGGCTTGCATGGCTCAGAATAATTTGAAATTAGTAGAGCACTTCACATTTCCAAAGCCACTCCAATTTGAAAATGACGGTTCTAGATATATGTGGCATGTCAGGAGCGAAAAGTTATCACCAAAAGAAACTACAGAGTTCTTGAGTGCTGTTAATTAAGGTTTCTTGATGGCACATCAGAGAGCTATTGAAAAGGACTGGAGTAGTTCAAGTGCTTAATGTTTGTAGGGGGAAAACAGTTTATTCTCTCCTCCAAAATACTCTTTCAAATTATGAACTACCTTCATGGTATGGGTGCCTAGTATGCCTTCATATTTCTATGACCATTATCTTTTAAAATACAAAATGTACCAAAGAAAGGAAAAATACCTAAATGTTTACCAGCTATATTAATGAATCTAAGTATCTTTCTTTAATTTGCCCTACTTCACAGTCAAAATTATTTTGCTTCTGACTATGAAATATTCCATTGTCCAGCCTTAAACAATACTTCCTTACAGGATTATTTATTTATTTATTTATTTATTTATTTATTTATTTATTTATTTATTTATTTATTTATTTATTTTATATACCACCCTATTCCCAAAGGACTCAGGGCGGTTTACAGGGTGAATTAAACAATACAAATAAATACAATTAAAATAGAATTAAATTAAGACTAGCCCACACTTAAAACAAATTAAAATTTAAAATTTAAAGTTAAATTAAAACCCCCTCAGTCCAGGCCAGAAAGATCAAATAACCAACTTTTCAGGTCCCAGCAAAACGAGCGAAGGTCAGGGGCAGTCCGAAGTTCCACCGGCAGTTCATTCCGTAGGGCAGGCGTGCCCACAGAGAATGCCCTCCCCCTTGGAATCACCCGCCGGCATTCCCTAACCAGCGGAACCCTAAGGAGGCCCTCCCTGTGGGAGCGCACAGGACGATGGGAGGCTAATGCTGGCAGCAGGTGCTCCCTGAGATAATCTGGACCTATGCCATTTAGGTCATCACCAGCACCTTGAATCTCACCCGGAGGGGAACAGGAGGCCAATGCAGCTCGCGGAGAAGAGGTATTACATGAGAGTATCGGGAAACTCCCATTACTACTCGCACGGCTGCATTCTGCACCAGCTGAAGCTTCTGAGTGGTCCTCAAGGGCAGCCCCATGTAGAGAGCGTTGCAGTAGTCTAACCGGGAGGTCATGAGCGCATGAGTGACTGTGCGTAGGGCATCTCGGTCCAAATAGGGTCGCAACTGGTGCACCAGGTGAACCTGGGCAAAAGCCCCCCCTGGTCACGGCTCCTATATGATTTTATGAGTATAAAATAAGTTGGGTTAAGCCACAGATGGTTTTGGCCTGCAAGAGAAATGTTATAAATACACAACCAGGTCCATTTATGCACAGATATACATATAACAAAACTATAGCTTTAAAAAATTCATTTTGGAAACTCCTAGAAAATATTTTTCTTTCTGAAATGATTTATGAATGATACCTAGTAGCATTCCTGATTACTAAGGTATTTCCTGCCAATTCTCTCCATTTTATTTCTATCTTTCTGTTCTTTTATACCATTTCAAAACTATAGATGGATTATTTATAATAATTCATACCCACTCCCTAAGATACAAAAATCTGTTTTTCCCACTTTCAGGTATTTAAATTCCCAAGTTCCTTCTGTCTTGTTTATGAAGATACATACAGAGCTGTTCTAAACCTTATTTTCCCAAACCAAATAAACTCTCATCCATCTCTATATGTAATGGAACAGGATTTAATTCTGGTTTTATCTAAGGAAAATGGTAAAATGTACATTCCTTAAATTATTTGCTTATACATTTTATTGCCTTTGTCCTTATTTGCTAACATGATTAAAAACTTTGAAAAGAAACAGAATTTCAATTAACTCTATAGATACTTTAACTGTAAAGTATTTATATTTTTGTTGTTGCTGTGCTCAAATAAGTTCTGGTTACACTATATTTTTCAAGTATTTTCTCTGTTTTGCCTACCCCTCTGTTTCACCCGCAATATTCAGACAGTCCTCTCTCTGTGGAAATACTGTTTTTTATTCTCAGACCTGTATTTTGGTAGAAATCACAGTGGGTAGATTTCTGAACTAAATTTATTATCTGCATGAGAGAATCATAATAGTCTCTTATTTTAAGAAGGGAAAATCCTGTAAAAGGCATCTGTCTGCAACACATTGTTTCTGTATGCCAAATTTATGACTTGGAAGGAAACCACTTGAGCTATACAAGAATTCTGTTTTTTGCATTTAAATATTTAATTCACCTCATGTTGCCTTCTCTGTTTTACTAAGCTTGATTATTACTTTATAATATATATTCTCTCACCTCATCCTAATTCCCAGCTGCTTTTGTTCTAACATTTATTCTATATTGTGAGACACAAGGATGATTTTTTTGTTTAATTTAATTTGTCCAAATTATACTCATGTTAGAAAATATGTTTTAATTCATAATATATTTATCCTTTACCTTATTGTTGAGTTTAAATATCTTTGTTTGACCCTTTAACTAGAAAAAACTTTGCACAAGGTTTAAAATGCTAGAAATGAGGTAATACTATACAGTCAGTATAGTTTGGCATAAATGGTTTAAATTCCACCAATTATTTAATGGTGGGAACATTATTTCCAAATGGGAATTTTGACATATTGAGTGTAACAATATTGAGTAAACCAATGTCTGTTTTAATGAAGCCGAACTCCTAGAAATTAACTGTATAAGTTTTTTTGGCAAGACAAAAGCCCTTACTTTGCCTTCCGTAACTGTATCTAGAAATATTTGGCAATCACAGTGATGCATTCAGAGTGCAATCCTATATATTGTTAGGAATATGAAAGATCTATTAAAGATTTTATTGCAATCCTAAATACATTTACCTGGGAATGCATTCTATTGAAATCATTGGGATGTTTGAATAAATGTGTGCAGAATTATTTAAATCACCACTTAAAACAAACATGAACAGTAAAATTGTATGATCAAAATTATATGTCACAGGATGTTCTTGTCCAGAGTGAAAGCTTAATGTTAGTGTTTTCAGACAGGAATCATAATGCTACGTGAATTGGTAAGACTTTTAGAGCCTGAGTAGTTATGTTTCCACACCCATGCTCACCCTGATTTCCCAACTGCTGGAGAGAAAAAAAAGATGATATAGTAACAGAATAACTGAATTAGAAGGGACTTTGGATGTCTTCTAGTCCAGGGCTTTTCAACCTTTTCACCCATTGTACCACTTTTAGGATATGGCAACATCCGACTACCACCAGTTGCCTAGCAAGGTGTCAAAAACTTGATGACCAAAAAAAAAAGGAAAAAAGTGATGAAGTACAGGTGGTCCTTGACTTACAACAGTTGGCTTAGTGACTGTTCAAAGTTACAACGGTACTGAAAAAAGTGCCCCCCCCCCAAGCCACAGCCAAGCAAGACACCTGCCTGCCACCCAGCGGCACTCTTCCTCCTGTCCAAGATTTTCATTGTGAGCATTTCTGTTGAGCATTGGAAGCGGGGGTGGGGTGGGGGTTGTTTGGTTTTTAGTTTTTTCCCCCTCTGCTGGGTGGTGGCAGCAGGTTTTGATCACTTCACATGACCCTGGGACATTGTGACCATCATAAATATGAATCAGTTGCCAAGCATCTGAATGTAAATCACAAGACCCTGGAGATGCTGCAACATTCCAGCTGATTGGCGCTTCTTCTGGGCTCAGCAGAAGCGCCAGGATCAGCCGCCAAGCTCCATCTGGAGCCTGGTGCTGATCCTGGTGCTTCCACTGAGCCCTGACAGCCCTGCAGCTCCAGCCATCTCTCGCTCAGTCTTGTGCGGTACTGCCACCAGTTCAGCTCATTCCCCTCCCCCGCTACCACTTTTCTAGGATGGTCGCGTACCACCTGCCGAGTGCCAATGTACCACAGGTGGTATCCGTACCACTGGTTGAAAAGCCCTGTTCTAGTCCAACCCACTGTTGAAGCAGGAAACCCTATAACAAATGGCTGTCCAATCTCTTCTTCAAAATCCCATATTGAAGCACCCACAACTTCTGGAGGCAAGTTGTTTTACTGGTTAATTGTTCTGTCAGGCAATTTGTCCTTAATTGTAGGTTGGTTCTCTTTTTGATTAATTTCCATTCTTTGCTTCTTGTCCTGCTTTCAGATGCATTGGAGAATAGGTTGACCCCCATAGGTTTTGGAACACTGCTATCATGTCACCCATAGTCTTTCTTTTCAATAAATCAGATATACCCAATTTCTACAACTGTTATTTATATGTTTTAGCCTCCAGTCCCATAATCATCTTTGTTGCTTTTCTCTGCACTCTTTCTAGAATCTCAACATCTTTTTATATTGTGGCAACTAAAACTGAATGCAATAATCCAAGTGTGGTCACTTCCTTTGTTGCTCCTCTACTATCTTCTCCTACTAGAATGAATAGAAGAGTCATTTATTTTAAACTAGAACATCAGAACAGAATGTAGTACATTTCAATTTAGTTCTTTTAAATAGGATAAGAGAGCAAGAAGATGCAGTGTAAAGTACATGGGGTGATGTAGCAGGGCACTAAAAATATGAACCATTCTTCTTAGTTGCAAAAGGTATGTCTAAACCATTAACTTAAAAGAATGTTACTTTTCAATATGATATACAAGCTCCATTGTCTCTGAATATCTATAATTTTAGAGAAACTATACAGTATATCTAAATATTTTTGTTAACTAAAAACAGAAGAAAATAAATAATTGGATGCAGGGCTTTTGAATTCTACAGATTTGCACTGATTTTTTCTCTTGGTTTCAGTTTATATGACTATTATATAGAGATGCAGAATAGTGATAAAAGATTTATGAGTCTCATGAGGTTCTGATAAAGGAGAAACAGAGATTCATTTCTTGAGGGATACTAAATCTTAGAAGCTACCACATTGAAATCGTCTTAAATTTATTAAAACGTTGTGTTTCAAAGATATAATGGATTTCCATTTTACCTGCATTCCTACAGGAATTGCTCTCTAGAATATATCAGAGATATATTTCAGGTATATATCAGGTAACTCATTACCTGCTGAGGTAATGAGAGTTACTCAGATTAAATATCATTTCAGTTATAAGAACTACCAATTATAATAAATTTTTGATGAATATCAAAAACTTTAAACTTTATGCAATATTATTCCAATTATTAGGGTGATGGAAAATTAATTTCCTTGTTTCATAATTGTTTCCTGAATCATGCACTTTTCACTGGACATTACTACTCTGCTCTTTTCTTTCTTGAGTGTCTTGTTGTTCAGAAAATGTAGACTTTATGTAGGAGCTTTATGGAAGCTGTATAGAAGAGCTTGCAATAAATTGGGGAAGTTGATTAGACTGTATATCATGGTTCAAATTATTAATATAAAGGTGTCCACCTCATTATCTTTCACTATCAGGAGAATAAGGATATTTGCATAGGAGTTCAGCAATTCATCCTAAGGGGTTTGCTAAATTCAATAGAGGAAAGGTCTCTGTAAAGATCAATGGAAACAGCTTCTTTGCAATTGGAGCATTAATTCAGATCTCTTATAAATAAGCTGATAACTATGCATATATAACAGGAACATAAGTTGAGCCAGCAGCAGTAAAACTAAATCCTAATTGCAAGATGGTGACTGAATGCCACTAATATTATGTTTCTTAGTCTCTTTTCCCAAGTGGAAATATAGACAAAAAGCTTTTTAGTAGTGGTAGCACATGGCTTAGCTTGACTGTGGAAGTTAAGCAGAGTTTAGCTTGGTTAATATAAGTTATTTTCACTTAATTATGCTAATTGGAACTGGGAACTCTCTCATTAAATGACTCAGTCATACATAAAATACCTCACGTCTATAGTACTTAACAACATCAGTTCAGGTACCGTAGTCCTGGTTGCTGTCGTTAATCAAGAACTACATAGGTTGCAAATTCTGATTTGCAACTTCTAGATTCCCCATTGACTTTGTCAGAAGCTGCAGATCAAGAACACATGATTGTGGGGGCAGTGTGCTAGCTAGTATCTCAAGGTCATAAGTACCACTCATTCAGCACTATTGCAAGTTTGTAAGGTCACTGATCGATAAACAGGACAGCCTGTACTGTATTTAAATGTAAGACTGCCAGTGAATACACTGGTTGAAGACTAACATGGGAAGTTAGAAAAACATCCTAAAAAACAATACCAAACCATATTATTGTCCCAAACCTACAGGGTTCTGTGTACATGATGTCAGCAAGAGGGAGACTAAATTTGATTTTAGCTTTTTAAGTTCTTTCTGCTGCCTGTATACTATTATGCAAATAGTATGGTTGTACATGAGCAGCTTAGTGTCTAATAAGGGACTTACCTCTAGTATTTATATTCTAATGGAAGACTTAAAGACCTATTTTGTGTTAGCCAGAACTATGTATCCCAAATTAGCTGCCTACTGAAGCTTTTGGAAAGGATTTATTGACATTGGCTGATTTATTTAAATTTGTTTGACATTCATGGCACAATTATCAAGTTCCTTCCTTCCTATTTAAATGGTGGAACATTTATGAAATTGGGACATTGCTTTATTATGCTGTTTGCTTGCTTTTTCATAGAGTGATTATATTATATTGATACCTATATTTGTTAAAAATAATGACTGTTTCTGTTATATAGACAACATGAAAATTTAACATAACTGTTTACAGTAAGCATACAGACATTATACAATTGAAATATAATAGAATGAGATTTTAGATAGTACACTTGTAAGAAGATTTATTGATTTGGGTATTATTATCTGCAAGTAATTTTTATGAATTGTCTTCTGAATATTTTTTGTTTTGTAAAAAGGCATATAAATTATTATAAGCAATAGAAAGACAGCTTCAAAATAAGGATACCAACTATAGCTTTCTCTAATCCTTACACCAACACATAATCTTTGGTGTCTAAATTTTGCAAAAGATTACTGCCCACCTGCAATTAGTTTTAGCCGAACCTGTTCTGAATGGCATGCATTTTTGACAGATAAAGGACTTTTATTTCTACAATGTTTACTTTTAATTCTAGGCTACATTTAATTCCTTCATTGCTTTATTTATCTCACTACTGCTTATAAAAATAAATCCATTTACCATCCAGCCACATGCAGAATTAATCTAGAAAGAAAGTTGTCAGTGGCCTTTTCAGCATTACGTGGCTAAATGCCAACTGGCTTTTGGCTTGATTATTCAAACTAGGGCAGGAAGCAAGTCTCTTGATGCTAATACGTTTGCTAATGGCTAATGTTTGACACAGTTCATCAACTGTGCAACATGTTCAGTAAATCCTGGATAGTACGATGAAGGAAAGTTTATGAGGACAATTTGTTGTTTGGAGGGAGTCGCAGATGGCCAGAGGGCCCTTGGCTGGCTATTTCTACTAGATTATTAAGCTATCCTGTATTTCATTCAGTATCTTCCATTCAGTCTGCAGACTTGTAGATTTCTGAATTATATGTGCTGAAGGACAATGTACCACAATAGATATCAAGATATCTACTTTTTACCAAGGCCACAAGAGATGGAAACACTGTACAATAAGACCTCTTTAATAACTGTTTAAATACTGCTGAGTTTTTATTTAATCTGTAAAATAATGGTGGCAAATAGTATGGTTTGAATTTTTTATATGATTATGTCTTTAATACCTTTTCATGGCATAAGGAGAGCATAGGCTCACGGTCATACTTACTGAAATGTAGCCCTTATCTCCAAGTGTAATTCCATAAAGGGATTCAGAAAAAAGGAAGATCTGACAATAATGTGAATTATTTTGGTTCTAATATTAATGTCAGCTGTTTTATGGTACAGTGTCATTCTACAATTAGCATAAACAAATATCTCAACAAAGAAAATATAAGTATGAAAAATTTCTTTGTTGTTTTGATGGAACTTTATAAAAAGAGTTGAAATATGATCTGGTAGGTATGTGCCAATAACCTTAAGAGAAATGCTGGCTTTGGTATGAATTCATCTAAGAGATTCTGGTCAAGGCCTGACTCAATCTATCAAAGCATGTTTAAAAGCTCAATTCTAGCAGTTACTCCTTTAATTCCAAGTTGGATATTTGCAGTGCTTTTTTTCTTAAAAAAAGGTGCCAGAATTCTCATCTTGTTAATCTTTTATTTATATAATTTTATTTATATAATTAAAAAATATATATTCAATTGTTAATGCATCTTTCAGGCATTCACCAAATAAACTAGAATTTGTTGTGAGCATCTCCTTAAATACAAACAGCTCATAAGCCAGACCTACCTATATTAGCAACCACATTATTGATGGCTTGTGCATACCATTTTAAAGATATTGGTTCAAGTGAATGAGATGCTCCTATAACCCAAAATGCATGCTATTAATTCATCCCTGCCAAAATAGTTATTTTCATCAGACTTAGTTCATGATGAACTTAGAACACTAAGTTCTGTTTTATCAAATTAATAGGGGTGAAAAATTGTGGGATAGCTCCCCCATTTTTATATACTGCAGGTGGGTATAGTAAAGATGGAATTTTTTTGTCTACTTGGAAAATGATATGTTTCACTTTAATAGAGGAGGAGACAACTTTTGCATATATAGTATGACGTATATTGAGTTCCTTTTGGAAGGACTAGCAGTGGGAGATAATAGATATCTAATACAAGTGCATATGCTGCCTTCAACATATATGTGCTTAACTGATGGAGTAATGTTACTGACAAGATAATGAATTGCAAAGAAATTGTTATTAATACATAGGTTAAACATTTTGTTTCTATTTCTTTACAACTGCTGATAAAAAATGGCCTGGCTATGTTCAAATTATATGCACAAGAGAACAGACTTAGGTGAGAGGGAAAGTGTTACAATTCAATCTATTTATGAATATGAATGAATATGTCCATAATTGCCCAGTGTATTTTAACAATGATATAGAACTGTGCTATGAGGAGCTTACAATTTACATTTCTTATTCTTGGGGAATTAATGACAGAAAGAAAATGGATTGAAAAAGTAGATGCAAAAGTAACATTAGATAAATATGAGAAAATATAGTTGCATATCCTTAAGGGACGCGGTGGCTCAGTGGGTTAGGACGCTGAGCTTGTCGATCAGAACGTTGGCAGTATCAGCCCCCCGTCCGATGAGGCAAAAGAATGCGACCGGAACGAGAGCTGGTTCTTCTGAGCAATGTTTATTCCGCTAGATAAGCAATCACCCAAAGACAAATGAAGTCAGCATTGGTTGCACAGCACAACCAATGCTGCTAAATAGCCGGCGAGGCCGACACCCATCACCACACCCAAACAAGCCAATAACCTACACCCCTACTTAAGCACCACCACCCCTGGCCTCTGCCCTTTGGACCCTGCCCTCCATGTGGACCTCCGTCCCGTACCGCAGGTACGTACCCTCCCTGTCCCCGACCCACCACCACTGCAGACGGTAAGACCCCCCCAGCCAGGGCAAACCCCCTCACAGCCCTGAGTCCTTACACCCCCATCACCCGCCACAGGTCCCCAAACTGCCGCGGCCTGCACAGCCTGGGCCGTCTTCTGGCATCGCTTGCTCCGCAGCCCCTTGGCAAGGCCGGCAGCAGGCGGCCTTTGTGCGGACATCTCAAGCAAAGCCTCGGAGTGAGCCGTCTGCTGGGGAGGGTTTCCAGGGGGACACTGTGCCTGTTTCCCCGGGCCACCAGAAACCATCCAGGCCGAACCCTGCCCGCCGGAAGGCCCTGGTGGCTGCTGGGATGTCCTGGTGGCCGCGCTCCTCCCCGGGCCACCGGAAAGCCTCAGAGGCAGAAGGGCCAGAGGCGAGCGCCCACAGGTTTTCCCCGAGCCACCAAAAGGCCCCGGAGGCTGCTGGGATGCCTCAGTGGCCGCACTCTTCTCCGGGCCACCAGAGAGCCCCAGGAACGTTAGGGCTGGTTGTGGGCATCGGTGGCTGGTCATGAGGCCTGGTGAGTCGTCCCGGGGCCTCACCGGGTGTCAGGCCTGCTGGGCCCAACAGGCAGTTTGGTGGGTCGAATCCCAAGTGCCGCGTAACAGAGTGAGCGCCTGTTACTCGTCCCAGCTTCTGCCAACCTAGCAGTTCGAAAGCACATAAAAATGCAAGTAGAAAAATAGGGACCGCTATGGTGGGAAGGTGCGCCTTTGGCATCTAGTCATGCCGGCCACATGACCACAGAGACGTCCTCGGTCAAGCGCTGGCTCTTCGGCTTTGAAACGGATATGAGCACCAGCCCCTAGAGTCAGAAACGACTAGCATACATGTGCAGGGGAACCTTTAACTTTACCTTTGCCTATCCTTAAGTAATTTATGAAAAAAATGCTTAAGATTACCACTTCAGATAGACATACAAAATCTGGAAGAATCCAGCTAAAATAGTAGCCATGAGACACAGTTCCTGGCTGAGGGAGTAAAGGAGACTATCTTTCAGAAAGCTAACTTTCACCCTCAGGGGCCATTGAGGACCACCTCCTGAGCTTGGAGCTAAGTAGGGTCAAATCTAGTTAGTGCTTGGATGGCTGACTGTCAGGAAATCTTAGAGATGTAGGTTAGATTGGGGAGTTGGGGGTGGGGGTGGGGACGTAAGGACACTGTTAAGTCATGGGTACTGCTTGTAATGAACAGGAGACGACACTTAGAGGTTATATGTTTATTGCTTGCTACATGGAACTGAAGCGCTTCCCCCCCGGGTGCCCTCTTATAGATTGCCTAAGCCCCACAGTCACCCAACCCGTTTGCTCTATTCTCCCGCCAGCCAGGAGAAACCCAACCCGATGTCCTATATTTCCCGCCAGACAGGTTGACCAATCAGGTCACCTGACCGATGCCACCTGGTGTTAATGTGGCATACACAACACCCCTCCCCCCCAACATGAACACTACTACACTTACATTTTACTAAACCCTTCTAACCTCTACTTTTCACTTCCTCACATAATCCCTCAGGTATGCCGGGGTTTTGTGAGTCCTGGCCGGGTACCTTCCCAGTTGCCTTCCAGTCCCTGCTTCACTCCCTTGAGCTGCTTCTCTTGACTCTGCTTGACCCCCATCCCGTGACTGCTCTGTGCTAGACTGCTCTGAGGTAAGGTCCGCTGGTACTGAGTTATCATTGGCTTCTGTTGGTGTTGTCTTGTGTGTTGTTGTTGGCCTTATCTCTTGTTGATGCAGTATTGGCTCTGCTCCCTGAGCTGCTGATGGTTGTAGATGAACTGGTAGTGGATAAATACGCTGACCCTTGGGCTGTTGCTGTGTATGGCCTTCATTTTGTTCCTGTGAATGGTTCTCCGGTGCCCAGTTCCTTAGCTGGTCAATGTGTCTTCTGACCTGCCGGTCCCCTTCCCCCTCAATGATGTAAGATAAGGGTCCTATTCTGTCCACTACCATACCCTGCATCCACTTTTATCCCGATCTATAGTTCCTGGCCCACACTAAGTCCCCAATGGCCAAAGTCCTTGCTCTGTTGGCCTGTTCTGCCTCATCTACCACTCTATCTGGATGAAGTCTGTTAGTTAGAAGTCTGTTGGTTATCAGCCTCCTTCCCCAGCACAGCTCTGCTGGGGTCTTACCCATCGTTGTACAGGGTGTGGTGTGCTACGCCAACAAGAATTGAGCCAGTCTGATGCCAATCGCCAACAATGATTCTATGCAGCGCATCCTTTGTTGATCTTACATTCCTCTCAGCCAACCCATTACTGGACGGGTGGAAGGGTGCAGCCATTGTGTGTCTAATCAAGTTGGCTCTGAGGAAGTCCTGAAATTCAGTAGATGTGAATTGAGGGCTGTTATCAGATACAATTACATCAGGTAACCCATGTGTGGCAAAGAGCCCCCTCAGCACCTGTATGGTCTTGGCAGATGTCATACTTTTCACAGGCACCACCTCTAACCACCTGGAATAGCTATCTACAACCACTAAAAATGTTTGTCCCTGGAACGGTCGAGCATAATCTATGTGTACTCTGGACCACGGGTTGTGTGTTGTTTCCCACCTATGCACAGGAGCATGTGTTTGCTCAGGTCTGGATCTCTGACATTGATAGCACCCTGCTACTTGTTCCTCAATGGCTTTGTCCAGACCTGGCCACCACAGATAATTCATAGCAAGGGCCTTCATGCTCACAATCCCCAGGTGGTCCCTGTGCAACTCCCTTACAACCCTGCTTCTGAGTTTGTCTGGCACTATCACTCTGTTACCCCATAATAGGCATCCTTTGTGTGAGGACATCTCATTCCTTCTCACAAAATACGCCTGAAATTGTGGTCCAGGGTTCTTTTCCTGCCAACCCAATTGAACCCATATTGCCACTCTGCTAAGGACTGCATCACTGCTTGTGGCAGCTGCAATGTCCTTTGCCGTGAGAGGGCATTCAGGGAGTTCTTGTAAGGCTAAGATTTGACCCACCGGTGCAGGGTCAGGTTCGGTTACTGGTAATGGCAATCTGCTTAAGGCGTCTGCGTGACCCATCTCCTTGCCCAGTCTGTAGACTATTTTATATGTGTATGCAGAGAGGAATATTGACCATCTTAACATCCTAGGGGGCATTATTTGCGGTGTTTGCCTATCAGTGGTGAATAGTCCCAGCAATGGTTTGTGGTCAGTGAAGATTGTAGACTCTCTTCCATATAAGTAATCGTGGAATTTTTTAACACCTGCCACGATTGCCAATGCTTCTTTATCAATTTGGGCATAATTCCTCTCTGCCCTGGACAAGGTTCTGGAATAATATGCAATGGGTTTCTGTTCCCCATTAGCTTCCAGATGGCTGATTACAGCCCCCACCCCATAAGGAGATGCATCACATGTTATGCATATTGGCTTGTCTTCAATAAAATGTGTAACCGTGGAGTCACTAGACAGTAGCTTCTTGAGGTTCTCAAAACTCCTGTTATGAGCCTCTTGCCAATTCCATGGTGTTTTTTTTGTCAAGCAATCTGTGCAATGGTTCAGCAATTGTACCCTTATGTGGCAAGAATGTGTGATAAAAATTTATTAGCCCCGAAAATGCTTGCAGCTCTGCCTTATTCTTTGGTGCTGGAGCTGATTTAATTGCTTTTATTTTTAATTCAGTGGGGGTGAATGCCCTGAGCATCAATTCTGTAGCCCAAGAACTCTGTGGATGCCACTCCTATAGAGCACTTCTCCTTTTTAATTTAAAGCCAGCTGCTCTGAACCTCTCCAGTACAGTCTCTAGCCTGCTAGCTAATATTTCTTCATTCTCCCCCGCAATTAATACATCATCAAAGTAAGGGCACACCCCAGGGATACCTTTTAATGTTCTCTCCATCACTTCTTGAAAGATACCTGGGGCTGCTGCTATTCCAAATTGCAATCTGTTGATTCTGAACGCACCCTTGTGGGTGACTATCGTTTGTGCATCCACAGCTTCTTTATTTACTGATAATTGCTGGTACACCTGAGCCAAATCCAATTTGGCAAAGATGGCACCCTTCTGAATGGCGGAGAGCACCTGCTTCACCGTCGGAATGGGGTAAGCATGCTGATTCAAAGCTTTATTTACTGTCGCTTTGTAATCAGCACAGATTCTTATTTTGCCGTTGGGTTTGAGGGGGGTGATGATGGGTGTCTCCCAGGGTCCCTCTTCCACTGGTTCTAGTACTCCCTGGCCCACTAACTTGTTCAGTTCACTCTCAATTTTGTATTTGAGAGTGAATGGGACTCTCCTAGCCTTAATCCTGATAGGGAGTACTGCTGGGTTTAAATTAAATTTAATTGGGGGGCCCTTGTACTTTCCCAATGTTCCATCGAATACGTATGCAATTTTTTTGCAAACGTATTCAAGATTTTTGTTTTGGATTGAGTTAACTCCCCCTACCCAGATCCCTAGTGCCCCGAACCAGTTGAGCCCTACCAAAGTAGCTCTCCTCCCTTCAGTTACCAGCAGTTCCAAAGGGCCTTTAAATTCCTTAAAGCAGACTTCAAAGGTGGCTTTACCTTTAATTTTAATCAGTGCCCGTTGGAAGTCTGTTAACTGAATGGGGGTGGGTTTGAGGTGAATTCGGTGGCCGCTCCTTTCCTCATTTCCGGACAATGTTTTCCCCAAAATTATTGAAACTGAAGCCCCCGAGTCGATCTCCATCTTGCAAGGGATTCCTTGCAAACGGACATCAATTCTGATTTTTGGGCCTAGCATATGATTAATCGTAGAGTGGCCTACGGATTACACCCCTCCTGGTTAGAGGTTCGTGCCTGAGGCCAAAGGAACTCAGTGCCACGACTCAAAGGGGTTACCGTACCTGGTGCCCATGCTTCTAAGTCGTGTAGGCTGTCCTGAATTCGGCTCCTGCAGATGACCTGGATGTGGCCCATCTTGCCACAGTTTCGGCATTTTGCATTTCGGAACCTGCATGAAATCCTGAGATGGTTTCCTCCGCAGCTGCCGCATTTTTGTTCCATATCCTTGCGCCAGTTTTTCCCATCCCTCTGGGATCTGGTTGTTGTCGGTCTCATTTGTCGGTCTGTGGTGTCACGGCAATCATTCTTAATGGATATTCTTTTGAATTTCTGTGTGACCTCATCTATGTCCGTCTCGAAATCGTAGTCTCCCACCCCACCGTCCACAAGGCTTCTTTGGTGGATCGAACCGCCTGCACCATTGCTATTGTGGGGGGAATCACATTGGCCGGTGACCTCGTACGTTAACAGCTCACCAGGACTTCTTGTAGGGTTCCGGTGGGCTTCGCGATTATTCTATTTTGCAAGTGTTCATCTCTGAGCCCCAGAACCACTCTGTCCCATATCTACACGTCTAAATTGTCATATTTGCAGCAGTATGCAGCTTCTCTCATGGCGGCCACAAAATCGGTGATGGATTCCCCGTTTCTGGTTCCTACGCTCAAATATTCACCTCCAAAAGAGCTCAGAACATTTGGGCATAAAGTGTTCATTCAGTCTCTTTGTGAGTTCTGTGTACGAGACACTGGTGACTGCATCTGGTTGGCACAGGCCCACAGCTACTTTGTAAACTGCCGGTCCACTGATGGACAATAAAGGTGCTTCCTTCTTGCAGTCTTCTGTGATGCGATTTACCAGCAAGTAGCCTTCGACTTGCCCCACATGGTCTTCCCAATCTTCGGGGTGCCTGGTATCGAATTCCCTCATGATGCCTATCTGCGCCATTCTCCGCCTGCGATTCTTCTTTTCGCTTTCTCTGCATTGTGCGCTGTCTTCTGCTTCTGTGGCAGGTGATGACGGCTTTTTGAATTTCCTGCATTGTGCGCTGTCTTCTGCTTCTGTGGCAGACGCTGTCCGGCTTCCCCAGTCCTCTTTATTCCGCTTCATGGGATCCCACCTTCGTCGCCACTGTTAAGTCATGGGTACCGCGTGTAATGAACAGGAGATGACACTTAGAGTTTATATGTTTATTGCTTGCTACATGGAACTGAAGCGCTTCCCTCCCGGGTGCCCTATTATAGATTGCCCAAGCCCCACAGTCACCCAACCTTTTTGCTCTATTCTCCCGCCAGCCAGGAGACACCCAACCCGATGTCCTATATTTCCTGCTGGACAGGTTGACCAATCAGGTCGCCTGACCGATGCCACCTGGTGTTAATGTGGCATACACAACAGACACCATAAAGGAGACAATGCAAACCAGTTATATACTGTTCAAAAATAAAGGCTACCCAGATGTCTCCATGAAATGAACAAGAGAGGACTTTAACTGAAGAAAAGTTTACCTTGCTAATCCTGCATGGTTCTAAAATTAGATTGGGCCGATGTAATCATGCCCTGGTGCAGGTAAATAGCCTGCACCAGCCTGCAACCTGCCTAAACACAGGGATTCGGCAACGGACAGGCACAGCCAGGGTCGTAATTCACAGGACCTTTAATGAGCCTCCCCTCAGGCCCTCTTCCTTCACACCTGCTCCTAAGCTGTGGCTCAGCGGCCTCGCCTGCCTCCTCTGAACTTTGCCCGCAGCCGACACCGCAGCAGCAGCTCCCTCTCCAGAAGGAGAACAAAGAAAGACCCTATTGGCTTTTGAAAGCCAATAGAGGGAGTAGCATAGCTTGTGCAAAAGTTGAAAAAATCCGTCAAAAAAGGTGCCAGAACGCCATTCTGAGTGTTCTATGAGAAAAAAAGGCCTGGATATTTGCATGATGAAGTGTGAACTTTGTTTTTAGTCCTTGATCTGTCAGAGATAATTTATCTTAACATGAAACAAACTAATAGTGTGGTTATCAAAAAACCAAAGATGCTCATTCTAAAATGGAACATTTTCTCTGGAAATTATTAGATAATTTCAAGTTTCATGTGTGGGTCAGTAAAAAATAGTTTTCTCCCTGGTGCAGACATGTATATAAGTACAATTTGCAATGATCAGCATCTTAGAGATCATTATGAATCTATACTTTTTGATTTAAAAAAAAGGACTGAAAAGGTGTTGTTGTTTTTTGCTTCCCTCCTCCCTCAACCCATCCATACCTTCCAGATATAAGATTTACATATTTTAGATGTGGCTATTTCTCTACTGTTGATGAAAATTGGGACCCAGCTTCTGTTATATGACACTTCTACAACACAAGTCCTGATAGCAGCTAAGATGTCTCTGGAGAAGAAGAAATCCTGGTAGTTACCTTAAAGGTAAAGTTTTCCCTTTCCAACTCTAGAGGATGGTGATTGTTTTTGTTTCTTAGCTGAGAGAGCCAGTGTTCTCTGAAGTCACTTCCATGGTTATGTGGCCAGCATGACTATATGCCGTGGTGCATGAAATGCTGTTACCTTCCCATTGAAGTGGTACCTATTTATCTACTCACATTTCCATGTTTTCAAACTGCTAGGTGGGCAGGAGCTGGGGCAAGTAACAGGAACTCATTGTTGTGTGGTGCTTGTGTCTCAAACCCTGGCTGTCAGGGCTGTATCTTCTAAATAAATGTAATGATTTGTAGGTATTTTGGTATTTCTTTGTTCTTTTTTTAAAATCATGTATTCCCTGGATCAGGCTCATCAAGAATTATTCCCTCTTCCACTCATGATATGTGAATGCACAGCTAAACTTTCCCTTTGGTCATTGCACTGCATGTTTGTATGACATCTAGGGTTCCCTTCTTTATTGCAGCTTTCTTATCTCCAGGAATCCTTCTGGATTAGTTGGTCTTGTTCTAAAAGACACAGAATCAATATTGGTCTATCTTTCCATGTATGGATGCTTTCTATGCAATACTATCATAATTTATACTCCTAGCATTAAAAATAATTAAAAATAAAAAAAAAACATTTTTAATCCCATTTATATCCCGCCCTTCTCCGAAGACTCAGGGTGGCTTACAATCTAAAGCACAAATCAATGTGCTTAGCAATAGCCTTCATTCTATGTATATGCCTGCTTATTAGGGCTTTCACCCCCCCAAGTGGCATTATTACAGTCAGTTTATTGCCCCCAACAATCTGGGTCCTCATTTTACCTACCTCGGAAGGATGGAAGGCTGAGTCAACCTTGAGCCTGGTGGGACTCGAACCTGCACTAATTGCAGGCAGCTGGTGTTACTTAAGGAGGCATTAGCCCACTGCTCCACCAAGGCAATCAATTATTATTTATGTTAATAGAAGAAATCAATTATTATTTATGTTAATAAAAGATTCTGCTTAGTTATGCTACCATTTCAATATCTTAAGGTTTAATTTTCTTTGTATGAACATGAAATCTTTGTGAAGTCATTGTTCCAGGTTATCCTTTCCAAAATTCCAAACAGAAACTTCCCATCCATTTCATCAGCACATTTTAGCAATTTTCAAGTGGAAAGATAGAAGATCAAAAATACAGAGCTCATTGAATGAGGCCACTAATGCTATTCTACAAGGAAGTGTGGGAGTATTGGTGGTGGGCTGTGAGCTGTGAGCTTTCAGGAAAATGTTTTCTAGCTGCCAGAAGCAGAATGTGCCCTGGGGGAGGTTAAGTTATCAGTCAATAGGTTAAGTTATCAGTCAGTCAACCCTGAACACACACCCATTTTGTCTCATGTGCACATGTACAAAGAAACAGGGCTTTGATTACGTGGCCATCACCACTATGACTTTCTTGGCTCTTCCACTCCCACCAACATTGTTGCCTGTATAAAACTTTTGTGGTAACCTCTAACACAGACATGTCAAACACAAGGCCCGGGGGCCAGATCCGGCCCGCAAAGTGGTTTCATGTGGCCCATGAAGCCATCCTGGAAACAGTGAGGGAATGGCCCCCACTGCCTTGGCCCTGGCCCAGAGACCCTCCTTCTGCCAGAGACCCTCAGATCTGTCCCACTCCTGCCCAGGCCCCCATAGGCACCCTTGATGCGAACAATGTAGAGCTGGCCATGCCCACCCAGTAGGCCATATGCACTCTAGCCATGCCCACCCACTAGGCCACGCCCACCCAGTAGGCCACACCACCCAGGCCATACCCACCCGGCCCCCTAAAGGCAACCGCAATGCTGATGCGGCCCTCAATGAAATTGAGTTTGACACCCCTGCTCTAACACAAGAGAAAAAAGTGAGGCATTTTCCTCATTTTTCATTTCTGTCTCTTTTGAACTCAAAAGTTTGCTGAATTTCCACTCAGCATTCATTTATAAATAGCTCAATCTATGAACATCTATATCATTATTCTCTCATCTTTCTAGAGACTCTTTTCAAAACTAATTCATCCTAAGTACCGTTCTTAACTACTTTGTGCTTTCCAATAATAAAACTTTAAGTTGTTAAGTATGTGAAACTACATTTGCTCTTTATTCTTTTCTTTAACTTTCCTTTTTCTTCTCTGTTTCCCGGTCCAGTTTTATTTCAAGTTTTACTTTCTTTTTTTCTTCAGAGATAACTGAATTGACCAACCAGGTAGAAGAAAGGTTGTGATACTTGGAATTGTTTAGTTTAGTGGGAAAATAACCAGGCAACAAGGAACATGATAAAGTGCCAAAAATCATTTGTTGTGTATCCAAATGATATGTTTTTCTTCCTAGAATTTTTCCACATGTGCAGAAGTGCACATTTTTTTTATTTTCAACTAAATGTTGATCCATTGATTGCAACAGGAATTGCCCAACTGGCCTGTCACCTGAACCTGACATCATGGACTGAGAAAGAGTGACAAGTCCAAAGTCACAAGACCAGTGATAGTGAATCTTCTGGTATTGGCATGTCAAAAATTTAGAAAATGCCTAACTTGACACCGCTGGTGTGTAATTCCCCTATTCTAACAAAAGAGAAACAATTCATAACAAACAGTAATAAACTGAATTAAACTAAATTATTTATATTTTATTAAATAAAAACTTTCATAATTGTAAATATATTTTTAAATGCCTGAGACAGCTCTGGATTTCATGAAGTGTTGAAACTTCAGAGAATGCTCTTGCAGCTTCCAAAAAGAGCTGGAAAGCATGCTTTGTTCTCACATACATTTTGGAAACTCCAGAGGCCATTCAATAGCAGGTCTCTCTTTCTCTGTCTCTCAATCTCTCTCTCTCTCTCTCTCTCTCTCACACACACACACACACACACACACACACACAAGAGAGAGAGAGAGAGAGAGAGAAAGAGAGAGAGAGAGAGAGAGAGAGAAACAGAGAGAGAGAGAGAAACAGAGACGGTCTTAAGGCCTGGTTTGTCATCAATAATGACATGTATATTACCTGTGACATGTGTGTCATAGATTTGCCATCATCACACTAGACCAAAAAGAGCACAATAAATCTCTAATATCTGCAGAATATTAATAATATATCCTAGTGATCTGTAGCATGAATTGGTAATTGTAATACTAGCATCTCTAGTACTTCGAGTATCTAAGGATATAGTGGCTGTGATCATACCATATAGCTGAATGGTAAAAGATTTGGACAAATGAAAGTACTTCACTTATCACAAAATTAAATTATAATATTATTACATAATATGGTGATATAAGCTATTTTGTCTAACTTTGGTCATATCTACTGGTATTACTACCTGCTATGGTGGCTAAATATTACTTCCAGTAATTCAGGACCTGTACTACACTACAATGAGCTGTTAACAAATGTGAACAGGTGGGTTTTAATTTGCCAATGCTCTGTTTGTGACTTTCTCCAGGCATTGGACTGGACACAGTGGAATCAGAGGATGGACTGGTGGTGTTTCAGCATCACTTTTTTACATTCTTAAATTTCTGTTTGAAGCAACCTGCTTCTCTTAGGTCATTTACAAACAGCTATAGAAGTTCACTTGTCTAATTCTAGTTGCACTACTAATGATGAAGATACTGAAGTTTATAACCTGATTACCCAACATAGATAAAAATATGTTACTCTGAGTGCAACATAGTTGCTTTGTCCAAGTCTTTCCTGACATTTTCATCAACTATCTATATGAGGTTATCCAAATAGATACAATTTATTTTATTCCCTGTAATTAAGATTGTTGCTATTATCCTGCTTCTTTTCTTCCCTAGACAATTTGGTGAATAATATAGAGAGTACTATCGTTGTTTGAGGTTGAGATAGACCTCTCCTTGATATAGAGGCTAGGTAACCAGGGTTACAGGAGCCAGTAAGAACACCGGTCTCCATGCATTCCTTGGTCCCACTCACTTTCATCTGGCAAATTATTGGCTACTCCTGAGAGCACTTGGCAGCCAAGAAAGCTTTAATAAAATATATCTATGCTTACATCTCTGCACTCTGAACCCTCAAAATACCCTTTTAAAATAAGTATTCTCCTCTTGCAACACTTGTACAGGATGATGATGAAGAGATGCTGCATTCTTTAATCTCTTTGGGAAGAGGAAACAGTGTAAGTAGGAGAACATTTTTCCCTATTTTCTTATTGTCTCAATCCATCAATACAATCAGATAATTTACGATTAAGGAAATATGAGGTATCGTTTTAGTGTTTCAGTGTAAAAACATTAAGACTTATAAATAAGGGCAAATTCAGTCAGGCAAATGAAGGAAGGAGATATTTGCATGTAACCGATAAATCTATTACTTGTGCATAGACAGGCCTGATTTGCACCTAATAGAAAACTTCTGAAATAATTGCATTTTCTTCTGTTCTTCTATCATAGTCATTGGGGATTGGGTCTGAAATCTGGGCTGCAAAAACTCAGATACTGCTAGAAGATATCAAAGAGAAAATGCTCATTTTTTTCCTGTCACCTACTGGTTACTTGGATTTTTATATTCCAGATCTGGTATATCTAATTGAGTGCTAATTGAGTACTTCTAATTGAGCAGACTGGCATTTTAATTTATATTTTAATTTGATCCATTTATATATAAATCATAAATTCTGATTAGCATTAATTGTGGCATACTAAAGTTAAGACATTGGCCATGATTCCAGTCTGACTTGGTTCAATAAGTTACAGCTAATAATATTTACAATTTGACCAGGTTTGGTCATCAAAAGAAAACACTGCTAAAAATGAGAATAAATATTTCTGATCTCTTTGTTGCCTTATTAGAAGATAAAAGGGAAGTAGGGAATACACATAGGTCCCCTAAATTATATAAAAGTGTGATGTATGAATATAGCTATCATGTGCTTGGAAAATATTAATAGAGATTCAGTTGTGAAAATCTTTACCAATGCATGTTTTCATGTCTCTATTAAAAACTGGTTATGATATGTGTACAAACAGGTTGTCGGGCTCGACACGCCCGACACCCGGTGAGGCCGCAGAGTGACTCACCGGGCCCCGTGACCAGCTGCTGGCGTCTGCGGCCTTCTGACGAGCCAGGGAAGAGTGCGGCCACCGGGATGGCCCAGCAGCCACCCATGCTTCCCTCGATGCCCCAGCAGTCACCGGGGCCTTCCGGCAGGCCGGGGAGCAGCCGTAGGATCGTGCAGCCGGCCGTCGTCGCCCAGCGCCGATGCAGCGGGCCGAGGAAGAGCACCAGGGCGGCCCAGAAGGCAGCAGAGCCTTCCGGCAGAACGGGGAGGGGCCAAGGACACGCACCAGCACAGCGTTCCCCTGGAAACCCGTCCCCGCAGACGGCTCGCTCCGAAGCCCTGCCAGCCTCTTTGCCTGCCGAGGGACTGCATGGCAAGCACCAACGGCGAATGGCCCAAGCAGTGCAGTTTGCGGCGGTCTGGGGACCTGAGGGGGGTGGTGAGGGTGTGCATGGCCGAGGGGAAAAGGGGGGTGGTCTGGGCTGGGGGGTGGCTTACCGGCTGCAATGGTGGTGGGATGGGGACGGGGAGGATACGTACCTGGGGGCGGGTGCCAAAGGGCAGGGGCCAAGGGGGGTGGTGGCTAAGTAGGGTGAGGGGTGATTAGGCAATTAAGGGCGTGGTGGTGGGTGTTGGCCTTGCCGGCTATTTAGCAGCGTTGATTGTGCTGTGGAATCAACGCTGACTTCGTCTGTCTTCGAGTGACTGTTTATGAAGCAAATAAACGTGGCTCAGGAGAACCAGCTCTCGTTCCGGACTCATTCTTTCTGGTGATTCGACGGACGGGGGCTGAGACAGGTTTTATATAGTACAAGTACCAATAGTGAACTCTCTCACATATTTTTGGTTTACTGATAAATAAAGTTTATGTTGTCTGAATGCACACAAATTTGGGAAAGCATACAAATGAAAAATTGACCATGACTGAAAAACATAGGCATCAGAGTGGTAAAGAGCAGTCAACATTCATTTAACAATATGTAATTGTTAGGAATGCTCAAGTTCACAGAGCTCATTGAAGAAAAGAGCTTTTATCCAAATCCACTTCCACATTTTTTCCCCTTGTCCCTGGATTAAGATTTTAATCTTAAATACTTTTTAAAATAATTTTTATTGAAAGAAGATGTAAGGATTTTAAGAAAACTAAAGAAACATAGAAGAAATAGAAAAAAGATTATAAAAGAGTAAAAGTGAAGAATAACAAAAAAGCAAGAAAAATAAAGATATCTAAAGAAGTGACTTCCAATCACCTTTGCAATAGTTAGAAGCAAAACAATTACTATCCCAGCCCTCACATATTGTATATCATAACTCCTTATTCCCATGAACAAATCTTTTTAATTTAGCAGATGCAAAAAACATCATTTTAATTTTATCCATTGCCAGCAAAAAGTCTACAAAGGACATACTGGATACAAATACATATGATTATCATTCAGATGAAATCAGAACTTTTCTTACTAGAATTTAGACACTCAATGAGAAAAGGCACATAGATGATAGGCTTTATATATGATCACAGCAGCCAGGCTATTACAGTCATAAAGATGGAAGACTTCAGAAGCACCAATAATGGAAGAACAGATTGTCAAGATATCTATGTTTGTAGAAATTGCCAAACTGACTTGTTAGATTACTTTTATTAAAGACTGGAAACTCTTTACAGTCTGAAATTTTCTGAAATATGTATCTATAGGGCTGTGCGCCACCTCTATACTGTTGTAATTCATGCTTATTTTATTTTTTAAGGGTCTATTTATAATACTATTGCAATTTATTTACCTTTGTACTATAAGCTGTAAAAAAGGTCACAAATATGTAGAATCATCATTTGTTGAGAGAAAGTAAAAAATGACAAATGTGTTTTTATCTACATTAAGGGAAACTATACCACTGATTCCAATAAAACAACACAAAACAAAAAAAAATCAGCAGTTCCTAGTGAATTAACTAGCTTCCTGAGGTGATTTCCTTATTGTAATTTAAATCAGAAATTGACTTTACTCATTCTTCACCCTAGGTTTGCTAATTTTAGAGAGACAATGCCACCTAATCTGCACTTAATGAGAGTTGTTAGAATTGATCTCCAGTGATCCCTGAATAGCAGAAAGTCGGACTGGTTCTTTGTTTTGTTTGAGGGAGCCGAAGAAAAGGAATGACAGCTTTCAAGGGAACAATTTCTTGGGGACTGAAAGAGTGCATTAAGAGAGCATGTTTAGTGAAGGATAAAGAGAGCAAAAGCACATACCACCACAACTGCTGGTGAGCTAAGAAAGCAGATGCCTTTTGTTTATAACCTTGGCAGATGGGCTATATGGACATTCATGTCTTTAGTCAGGAATGAGATCACATATTTTCCAGTTGCCCGGACCTTCCTGTCCAATTACTCTCTGAAAGGTTTTCAAATGCCTTGAAAGGTGCTATTTCTGCCTACTCCTTATTTATTGTCTTATTATGTTCTGAGTGAAAGCACACGTTAAGGAATATGTATGTTTTAATCCCCACTGCCCATATGCAAGATTAAAATGGAAGGAACCAAGCATGCATTAAAAACAAGAGTTGTTTTTTCCTCCCCCTTTCCCCCCTCCCTTTTATTACTGGAAGAAAATAGCCTATGTAATGTAATGTGCACTTCAAGTATTATGTGCTTCTAACAATGGCAGAAATATAATCAACAATTATTCTCATTAGATTTGTACCTTCTCTCCACCCAATACATGGGTGCCTGTTTTTCTTTCCTGCTAATATGGTGATAGAGAAAATATTTATTTATTAATACATTATTCTTTTAAAAAAAATTAAAGTATTTTATACCCAGGCTTCCTTCTAGAGCAAAAGTAAATCCCTGCAATCAGATATAGTCTCTGAAAGCCTTGGATGAGACTCCCAGAGCTTTTCCAAAAATTGCTATTGATTTATCATTGCAGTGTAACAGGAATAAATTATTAAATTGTACAGGGAACATAATCACACTTGTTCTGTTTAATTAATTATTTTTAAATGAAACTGAAATGAAATCAAAATAAATTTGATTTGTATACTCAGAGGCCAAATGCAGCCATCAACCTGAAAAAGATAGCATGGCCCTATTTAATGCTGTCCTGAAGACAGAAGGACAGGATAATTTTGAAAAGTCAGATCCAGTTCCAGGGGTCATTCTCTTCTACTCAGAGGTATTAAAAGATTGTCATAATAATAAAAAGGCATTGTTTCTGTTGGGTGCCCTGCTGCTGCTCATGCCTAATACTCAGATTACATATTTCGATGGCTAAACTAAAGGAGCAAATGGCATCTCTCTCTGACTCTCTCTTTCTCCCTCTGCAATACTCAAGTTACCTAAAATGTAATCATAATGAACACAAACACTAATCATTTGGCTGTTTCTTCATATCCATCTAAAATTAGGTAAGTGAAGCAGTTGCTCAGTGCACCCAGGTCAGCATTATAATAAGACATTGATGTCCATGCACTGAATGGGGGGGGGAAGGCCACCTTTACTGTGAAAATACAATATGTTCTATCCCTTAATGGTGGGGCTGTGGGGGGAAAGGAGAGTCATGTGAGACATCAGTTAAATTGTAAGCTTTTAAACACTGGCATAGTGTTTTTGGAATATTCAGCAAATTGCCCTGTATCCTGGGAAAAGTCTGAGGAAAATAATACTCTTAAAGCTTGATTTCATACAAAGGATTGCCCTGTTAAGAGCAGCAAGAATAAAAATGTCTTATCAATTGATGCTAATGGGGATTGATTTCACTGTTTAGACACCACCACCCACACATCTCTTGTGCAAACCTTTTTAAAACATTGAAAGAAAACTTAAAACAATTTCTCTTTTATTTTATTTTTTCCTGAGGATCTAACTTGCATCAAATGTACCAGCAGGTAATTTTCCATGATCTGTAGAGCTATGGAAAAATAGTTTATAATACTTCACTGGTCTCCGAATAAATTTTCCATTTGTTTGGTGAAACATCAGGACATTGTGTTATTTTTATCTCCCAACTTCTTGCTTTGAGTTCTTATCACTACCACAAGGCTCACAAATACTGACTGGAGCCTGGGTTTGGAAAGCTTTCTGTTCAAAGGCTAAAGCTCAAAGAGGAAAAATAAAAATAAAAAAACCCAACAAAATCAGCTTGCTTTGGGGCCTGATAACCCCATATGGGACATATTGTCTTGCCTTTGCCTAGTTCCACAATCTCTAGTGGGACTTGACATTGTTGTTCTCTAGGACTAGAGTTGTAGTATCATTCCCAAGAGTCACTGCTAACTCTTGTTATTGTACCATGAGAAGAAGAAAAGCTTACCTTTTAGAGTTAAAACTGAAATGTAAGGTTAAAGTTCCTTAGTAAAAGCTGAAAAGCTAGTATTATCAATGTGGTAGCCTGTTACTATTGAATCCAACAATTGTCATTTCCAGTAACTTGGCTGTTAGGCAGCTAAGATATATAATAGAGGGGGAGTTTGTTCAAAGCCTCTTCTCTTCCCAGATTGAAGGGAAGGGGGCTAGAGAGCCTGTTCCTACCTTTTATCATATTAAAAAAGTACTGAAGGGATTAGGTCTGGTAGAGAAAGACTTGTACTTGAGTTTGACTCTGATATATACAAGACATATTATTTCATCAGCCTTCCCAATGTTGTGCCCTTCAGATTTTGGCTGGGACCAGATTGTCCATCAAAATCCATTCAGATATGAACAAAAACATTGGCAGACAAAAAAAGCTTATTCCTATTATGTCTGCTGCCATTGGTCTAAAATATAAACCAAATGTAAATGATTTCACTTACTTTTACAAAGTTGTTTTTATTAAATTCCATAAAATCTGGGTCTTAGATACTGCTGATTCCAACATGCCAAAATTCAGTAGCATTTAACAATAGACTTAAAGAGTTCAGCATGAGGCAGAAATAATGAAGCCATATAATCTATGTTATGAAATTGTTAAACAGAGATCATAATCATAATCATAATCACAACAACAACAACAACAGAATAGAACCATGGGAAGACAAAACACTACATGGCAAGTACATTTAAAAAATAGCTGGGAAAGCAGATATTAACAAGACCTGGCAATGGCTAAGAGCAGGAAAGTTGAAGAAAGAGACTGTGGGACTAATTCCGGCTGCACAAGACCAAGCCTTAAGAACAAATGCATACAAAGTCAAAATTGAGAAGACAGCAACAGACAGTAAGTGCCACCTATGCAAAGAAGCTGAAGAAACAGTGGACCACCTGGTAAGCTGCTGCAAGAAGATCGCACAGACTGACTACAAGCAGCGGCATGACAAAGTAGCAACAATGGTGCATTGGAAGATCAGCAAGAAATATCATTTGCCTGTAAGCAAGAACTGGTGGGATCATAAAATGGAGAAAGTCATAGAAAATGATAAAGTTAAACTGCTCTGGGACTTCAGAATTCAAACAGAGAAGCACCTGCAACATAACACCCCGGACTTAACAATTGTCAGTAAGAAAGACAAAAAAGTCTGGATAGCGGACGTGCAGTGCCTGGACAGAAGAATAGACAAGAAAGAACTGGAGAAGATAACAAAATACAAAGACTTACAAATAGAAATAGAAAGATTGTGGCAAAGGCAAGCAAGGGTAGTACCAATAGTAGTAGGTGCCTTGGGTGCAATCCCAAAACAACTGGAGCACCACTTGAAAACCATTGGCATTGACAAATTCACCATTAGTCAATTGCAAAAGGTGGCCTTACTAGGAACTGCTTCCATCCTGTGACAATATCTGTAATACCATCAATCATCCATATCTGCCTATCCCAGGTCCTTGGTAAGGACTCGACAGGTATACAAAAATGCAAAATCCAGTTTGAACATCTGAGTGACTGTGTGATGATCAATAATAATAATAACAATAACAATAACAATAATAATAATAATAATAATAATAATCCCCCAGTGAGGCACTACCTTAACATGGTCGTGGGGCTTGTGTACTCTGAGGAAGATGAGAGCTATGCCAGAGTTTCAACCATACTGGAAAAGGTCTCTTCAGAGGAGTCAGACAAAGAGTGTCTCTCCCATAAAAAAAATATGGTGAGACATAAATTTCAGAAAGCCATACCGGCTCGGATGTCGCCCAGGTTAACAAGGTCCATGCTAGATGTTGGAGTTCCTGGATATCTGGTGAAAAATGGGTTATAGGACTCAGGACTGTTGGCTGAGCAATCAGGTGCAACCAGCTGCAGAACTACTGGAAGAAAAGGTGTTTACCCATCACAAATACACAGTGATTGAAAACAAAGAAATTATGATCTGTTATTACAGATCAAATCCAACAAGAAGAGGATATCTAAAATGAATGCACCAGTTCTGGAAAGAACAACATCCAGAATCAGAAATAACAGAACAGAGACTAGCAGATCAACACCGATTTATAATACAAAATAAACTATTCACAGAAACAGAATTGGATGAACTGCAAAGGTTTACCCAGGGCAAAGAAATCAAAGCCTTGCCAGAAGTAATTCAGAATGTAGAGGCAAACCAGGGGGAGTTGGCAGTGAAGGAATCCAGCAGAGATATACAACTGTTCCTATTTGTTCTTCTTCAGGAAGAACAAAATCCGCTAACTAAAGAAATAAAAGAATTGAAAGAAAGAATAACTGAGCATCTAGAACAGCACAAAAACAACAGAATAAGGCTGCCTGCATTGAAGCTTATTCCAAAGAAAAAGCTAGCACATACATTAAAAGATACAAATACTGCAATATCAAGTATAAGCACCAATTCACTGCAAGAAACAAACCAACTAATGTACAGCACAGCTGCAGTTATAACTGAATACCTGGGATGCAAAATCAGCAAAGAAGATAAACAAAAGTGCACCACAAAAATGGAAGGTTAGACTAGAAAATAAGATCAGCAAGTTAAGATCATATGCAAACAAGCTAGAACAGATGAAAGAAAAGAAGCTGAAAAGCAAGAAGACCAAAGAATACCTAATCAACAAATACCACTTAGAAACAAGGAAGATCAAGGGAGCACTGGAAATAATAAAGCAGCAAATAACAGCTATAGCCAGGAAAATCAGTAGGTATGAAGCTCGATTTGCAAATTATAGGCAGAACCACCAATTTCAATCCAATCAGAAACATTTCTACTAATCCATCAATGGAGAAACTGCAATCAATCAGTCAGTACCTGACAAGTTCTGGAAGCAGATATGGGATAGATAACTCAAAGAAACACAACAAGAACGTGGCTTGGTTAAAAGAGGTGGATGCAAATAAAACAGAAGTTGAAATGAAAGAACTAGTAATGAAAACAAAAATGGTAGAAAAAAGAGCAAGGAAGATCAAAAATTGGTCAGCACCAGGTGAAGATGAACTGCATGGGTTTTGGTTGAAACATCTACAGTAACTGCTATATACCCACTCATTGCCAAGCAGTTCAACAATATACTACAAGGAGGAGAAATTGAAAAGTGGCTAACAACTGGGAAAACCTACCTAATAATGAAAAATCCAGCAAAAGGGGCAACACCAGGCAACTACAGGCCAATTACCTGCTTACCAACAACTTTCAAATTGCTAACTGGTATGGTAGCTGATGCAGTACAACAGCATCTAGTTGTAAACAATCTCTTTCCACCTGAACAGAAAGGAAACCACTCCAATAGCAGAGGAACAAAAGATCAACTCCTAATAGACAAAATGATCTTGGAAAACTGCAAGAAAAAGAAGACCAACCTGAATGTGGCATGGATTGACTACAAAAAGGCATTTGACTTTATGCCACATGACTGGATAATCAAGTGCCTAGAAATAACAAGCCAGTAGAAAAATCAGAAAATTTGTGCAAAGATCAATGGCACAATGGAAGACAGTTGCAGATCAATGGTGAGAGACTGGGAGAGGTTAATATCAAGAGAGGAATATTTCAAGGAGATTCATTATCACCACTACTATTTGTTATTGCACTGTTTCCTCTGTCAACAATTTTGAGTAACTCAGGACATGGCTATCAAACATCAAAAAAATCTGTCAGACTATCCCACCTCCTTTTCATGGATGATCTGAAGCTGTATGGAAAAACATCATCTGAAATAGAACCACTGCTCAACACTGTCTGTGTATATAGCCAAGATATTGCAATGGAGTTTGGCTTGGACATATGTGCCACACTTACTCTCAAACAAGGAAAAATAGTGAAAACTGAAGGAATCAAGATGCCCCACCAAAATAACATTAAAAGTCTGGATGAGGAAATTTACTACAAATACTTGGGTATCCTTCAAGCTGACAACATCAAGCACACTGAAGTCAAGAAAAAGATTAGAGATGAATATATCAAGAGAGTGAAGAAGATCTTAAAGTCCAAACTCAATGGAGGAAATACCGTGAAGGCAATCAACACCTGGACAGTTTCAGTCATTAGATACAAAGCTGGAATAGTGGACTGGACTCAAGCAGAACTAAAAGCAATGGATAGGAAGGCCAGAAAAATAATGACAATGAATCATGCCCTTCTTCCACGCAGTGACATTGACAGATTCTATCTACCAAGGCAAATAGGTGGATATAGAATGTTGCAAGTACATCAGATGGTTGAAGAAGAAAAAATGGCTTTGGAAGAATATCCGAAGGACAATGATGAAGATGCACTGAAATTAGTATATCAGTGATGCTTACTGACTACTGGAGAGACCAAACTGGCCTACAAGAAAGACCAAAAGTCTGCATAGTGGACGTGGCAGTGCCTGGAGACAGCAGAAGAGATGAGAAAGAACTGGAGAAGATAACAAAATACAAAGATCTACAAATAAAAATAGAAAGACTGTGGCAAAGGGAAGCAAGAATAGTACCAGTAGTAATAGGCGCCTTGGGTGCAATCCAAAACTACTAGAGCACCACTTGAACACCATTGGCATTGACAAATTAGCCATTAGTCAATTGCAAAAGGCAGCCTTACTAGGAATTGCTTCCATCCTGCAATGATATCTGTAATACAATCAAGCATCCACATCTGCCTATCTCAGGTCCTTGGTAAGGACTTGATAGGTAGACAAAATGCCAAATCCAGTCTGAACATCTGGCTGACTCTGCGATTAATAATAATAATAATAATAATAATAATAATAATAATAATAATAATAATAATAATAATAATAATAATAATAATAATAATAATAATAAAGTTGGAAGGTACCTTGGAGGTCCTCTAGTCCAACCCCCTGCTCAGGCAGGAAACCCTATACCATTTCAGACAAACGAGTGTACAGTCTCTTCATAAAAACCTCCAGTGTTGGAGCATCCACAGCTTCTGGAGGCAATTTGTTCCACTGATTAATTGTTCTAACTGTCAGGAAGTTTCTCCTTAGTTCTAGGTTACATCTGTCCTTGACTAGTTTCCATCCATTGCTTCTTGTCCTGCCTTCAGAAGCTTTGGAGAATAGCTTGACTCCCTCTTCTTTGTGGCAGGCCCTGAGATATTGGAACACTGCTATCATGTCACCCCTCATCGTTCTCTTCCTTAGACTAGACATACACAATTCCAGCAACCGTTCCTTATATGTCTTATCCTCCAGTCCCCTGATCATTTTTGTTGCTCTTCTCTGTACTCTTTCTGGAGTCTCAACATCTTTTTTACATTGTGGTGACTAAAACTGGATGTAATATTCCAAGTGTGGCTTTACCAAGGCATTGTAAAGTGGTATTAACACTTCACGTGACCTTGATTCTATGCCTCTGTTAATGCAGCCTAGCACTGTGTTGGCTTTTTTGGTAGCTGCAGCACATTGCTGGCTCATATTTAAGTGATTGTCCACTAGGACTCCAAGATCCCTTTCACAGTTGCTAGGTACCCCCTATACCAGAGGTAGGCAACCTTGGCACTATTATGACTTGTGGACTTCAACTCCCAGAATTCCTGAGTCAGCCAGGCTGGTTCAGGAATTCTGGGTATTGAAGTCCACAAGTCATAAAAGAGCCAAGGTTTATTTATTTATTTATTTATTTATTAGTTTTTATAAACCGCCCTTCTCCCGAGGGACTCGGGGCGGTGTACAGAGGAAGGAAGGTATACAGATTGAACAATAAAGATAATAAGAAACACTAATGAACACAAACTGGGACCCCAATTAACGCTATCATGCCAGGCCAGCCTGCTGAAACAGGAAAGTTTTTAAGTCGCGACGGAAGGTACGGAGGTCAGGGGCCATCCGGATTTCTGTTGGTAAGGTGTTCCAGAGGGCTGGCGCACCCACTGAGAATGCCCTCCCCCTGGGGGCCACCAGCCGACATTCCTTGAGCGGTGGCACCCTGAGGAGGCCCTCTCTGTGGGAGCGCACAGGACGGTGGGGTGCTGACATCGGCAGAAGGTGCTCCCGAAGGTAGTCCGGACCCATGCCATGTAGGGCTTTGTAAGTCATCGTTAGCACCTTGAACTTCACACGGAAGGCAGCCGGAAGCCAGTGCAGCGCACGGAGGAGAGGTGTGATATGGGAGTATCGGGAGGCTCCCAAGAGTGTCCGTGCCGCCGCACTTTGCACCAGTTGAAGCTTCCGAGTGGATCTCAAGGGCAGCCCCATGTAGAGAGCGTTACAATAGTCTAGGCGAGATGTCACAAGGGCATGGGTGACTGTACGTAAGGAATCCAGGTCCAGATAAGGCCGTAGTTGGCGAATTAGTCGAACCCGGGAGAAGGCCCCCTTGGTCACAGCTCCAATGTGGTCTTCCAGGGAGAGCTGCGAGTCTAGGAGGACACCCAGGTTGCGGGCCCTATCAACAGGGGGAAGTAACTTGTCCCCAATGTTAAGCAGTGGGACGTTCTGAATCTCCTGGCTTGCCGGTACGTACAGCCATTCAGTCTTGTCCGGGTTCAGTTGAAGCCTGTTTCTCCCCATCCATTCCCGGACCGCTTTCAGGCAGCGGGACATCACGTCTAGGGCATCACTGATATTGTTTGGAGTTGAGATAAAAAGCTGGGTGTCATCAGCATACTGATGGTACCCTACTCCAAAACTGCGAATGATCTCACCCAGCGGTTTCATGTAGATGTTGAACAGGAGAGGCGAGAGGACCGACCCCTGAGGGACTCCGCAAGCGAGAGGCCTCGGGGTCGACCTCTGTCCCCCTGTCAGCACCGACTGCGAGCGACCCTGGAGAAAGGAGGAGAACCAACGCAGAACCGTGCCTCCCACTCCCAGTCCCCTGAGGCGTCGCAGCAAGATACCATGGTCGATGGTATCGAAAGCCGCCGAGAGGTCTAATAAGACTAGGACAGAGGAATGGCCCCTGTCCCGGGCTCTCCAGAGATCATTCATCAGAGCGACCAATGCCGTCTCCGTGCTGTAGCCCGGCCTGAAACCCGATTGGTACGGGTCTAGATAAACCGCTTCATCCAGGATCTGAGGAAGTTGGTGCGCCACCACGCTCTCAACAACCTTCGCAAGGAAGCGAAGATTGGAGACTGGACGAAAGTTATTCAAAGAGGATGGGTCCAAGGTGGGCTTCTTGAGGAGAGGTCTCACCACCGCCTCCTTCAAGGCGGTGGGGAAGTGACCCTCACTCAGAGAAGCAGAGATGACCGCTAGGAACCAGCCTCGTGTCGCCTCTCGAGCTGCATAGGCCAGCCAGGAAGGGCACGGGTCCAGTAAGCATGTGGAGGAGCTTAACCTTCTCATAATCCTGTCCACTTCCTTAGGAGTTACAGGATCAAATTCTTCCCAGATGACGTCGACAAGACTGTCCATGTCTTGTTCTTCCATCTCAGCCCAGTTGGAGTCCAGACCAGTTCGAATCCGAGCGATTTTATCCAGCAGATATTGACCAAATTCCTCGGCTCGACCCTGCAAGGGTTCCTCCCTCACCTCTTGGTTTAATAGGGAGCGAGTCACCCTGAACAAGGCAGCTGGGCGATTATCTGCGGACGCGATGAGGGTGGAAAAGTAGTTGGATTTTGCCACCCTTATCGCAGCGAGATAAGACCTGGTGAGGATTCTTAGTCGCAATCGGTCGGATTCGGATCGACTGGACCTCCAACGGCTCTCTAGGCCCCGTCTCCGACGCTTCATCTCCCGGAGCTCCTCGGTGAACCATGGGGCTCGCTGGGATCTGCGCCGGGTCAGAGGCCGCAAGGGTACAACTCGGTCCAGAGCCTCCGTGGCTGCCTTTTCCCAGGCTTCCACTAAGGCTTCCGCCGAGCTGTGAGCAGGGGGTGCATGCGAGTCCCTAAGCGCTGCCTGGAACTTATCAGGGTCCATTAGGCGCCTAGGGCGGTACCATCTGACTGGCACCGTGCACCCACGGTGGGGGGTGGCAAGGGGGAAGTCTAGCCACAGGAGGTGGTGATCGGTCCATGACAGGGGCGTAACAGTTGTGGCACCCCCACCGACATCATCACGCCACCGTCCAGACAAGAACACCAAGTCTGGGTTGTGGCCTCTCTCATGAGTCGGCCCAGAAATTATTTGCAACAGGTCCATGGCCGTCATGGAAGCCATGAACTCCCGAGCCAGTTCGGACGATCCTCCCAGGGACGGTAGATTAAAGTCGCCCAAGACCATGAGTCTTGGGAATTCAACCACCAACCCTGAGAGGACATCGAGTAGCTCGGGTAGGGCCGCCGCTGCACGATTAGGTGGTAGGTACGCCAGCAGCAGACCCAGCTGCGCCCCTGGGCCGAATCTCAGTAGGAGAGACTCACACCCGACCATCTGAGGGACGGTGGTCTCTCGCGGGCTAAGGGATTCCCTGATGATAACTGCCACTCCCCCGCCCCTCCCATGAGCCCGGGGCTGGTGCAGTACCTGGAAACCTGGCGGGCAGAGGTCAACCAGAGGAACACCCCCCTCTGGGCCCAGCCAGGTTTCCGTGATGCAGGCCAGGTCCGCATGCTCACTCTCCAATAGGTCACGAATGAGGTGAGCTTTGTTGGCTGCGGACCTTGCATTCAGGTAGACCAGCCTCAGCATGGGAGGGTGCGCACCTTTGCTCCCGGGTCCTCCGGGGGAGAACAGAGGGTCGGAGCGTCTCACCGCCTCTACAGAGCGGAGATGACACTCCCGGTGACGATACGGCCCTCTGTCTGTGCACCTTCTGCCATTCCCCACCATCCTAGGGATGGGACGTTCGTCAGTACGCCACTGGGTGTTATCGGCGACTGGCCCTCGTTGTACGCCGTCGCGAATGGCCGTGGGCCTGGCATGCGTTATGGTGGCTGGAAGGTGTGCCTTTCCCGTGCAACCATAGTCTCCTCCCTCCCCCCTCCCTAACCCCACAAAAAACTTAGCTAAGAACTTAATCAGGGGCCTCTTGATGGGAATGTGCTGGAGGCCCCTGACCCTGCCCGGCCATCTCTCAGAGGCCCAGTGGTTGGGCCCGTCATCAAGATTGGATGTGATGCAGGCGGGTCGCACCCAGGAGAGTGGGGAACCCCTGAGGGCGTGCAGTGCTATGCTAGAGTATTGAACGGGCATAGTCACAGGTGGTTCCGGGAAGGCTGTCCCCTGGATGGTGAATTTGCAGGAGGGTCGAGCCGGGTAGGTGCGTATCTGGATCGTCGCCCTGCCACTGCCACTTGGCCGGGCGAACCCCCAGAAGCAGGCCACTCCTCATCCTCTCACGATGGGTTGTGTCTCTGCTTCCGGAGGTGGTCCAGAACGTACTCTGGGTGAGGCATACCCCATAGAGCTCTCACCACTATGGGGTAGCAGGTGTATGGCCCAGCCACTCTGCCACCGTGGCTAGCACCCAGGCCCGTTATGTCCTGTGGGGAAAGAATGGGCAAAGATGAGTGAGAATGGGCAGAAGGCAGGATGGAGGGATCCATTAATTGGCGTCAGCTCCGGTGGTTCAGCCGCCCCAAACAGTTCCCTCCCTGATCCTCTGGGCATTGTTCCCGGCCGCAGTTCCATGGCCCCTATTGGTTGGGGACCGTCCAGAGCGTGGCATCTCAGAGGTACGGGAGTCCCTGGTGTCATGCCCCTGGTGTTGCCGTCTCCGATCAAGGTTGCCTACCCCTGCCCTATACTATACCTGTACATTTGGTTTTTCTTTCCTAAATGTAGAACCTTACTTTTTTTTTACCATTGAATTTCATTTTGTTAGATAGCGGCCAATGTTCAAGTCTGTCAAGATCCTTCTGTTATCTTAAGCCTGTCTTCTGGAGTATTGGCTATTCTTGCAAACTTGGTGTCATCTGTAAATTTGATGAGTTCCCCATCTATGCCCTCATCCAAATCATTGATGAAGATATTGAAGAGCACTGGGCCCAGAATAGAGCCTTGGGGTACCCCACTACACACTTCCCTCCATGTAGTTGCAGTTCCATTGAGGACCACATGCTGAGTATGGCCGGTCATCCAGCTACAAATCCATTTGGTGGTGATGCTGTCTAACCCACATTTTTCTATCTTATCAAGTAGTAGGTTGTGATCTACTTTATCAAATGCCTTACTGAAATCCAAGTAAATTATATCCACAGCATTCCTCTAGTCACTAATTTTGTCACCTGGTCAAAGAATGCAATAAGATTTGTTTGGCATGATTGGTTTTTGACAAACCCATGTTGGCTTTTGGTAATGGCTTTGTTTGCCTCTAGGTGTTCGCTGATTCATTGCTTGATTATCTTTTCCAAGATCTTCCCAGACATTGAGGTCAGGTTGATAGGTCTGTAGTTTCCTGGATCCATTTTTTTCCTTTTTTGGATATGGAAACTACTTCAGCTCTTTTCCAGCCCTGTGGTAGTTCCCTAGTGCTCCAGGATATAAAATGGAACAAATTAATTGTTTGTTGTTCCAGTAGTCTTAACTAATGGGCTCAAATTGCAAAAAAGAAAAGAAAGAAAGAAAGAAAGAAAGAAAGAAAGAAAGAAAGAAAGAAAGAAAGAAAGAAAGAGAAAGAAAGAAAGAGAGAGAGAAAGGAAAATAAAAAGTGGTAGAGACTAAATGACAAAGAACATATTTATGGCACAAGCTGTTTGATCCTGGACCAGACTACCTCAGAATATGGAGGGCTGTTTTTCATTAGAGATATTTAAGATGAAGACCATCTCTTAGGGATCGTATAGCAGCCACCTGTCTGTAATAGCCTGGGGCTGAAGAATGTATTTTTAGAAGCTTTTTTGAATTCTGTGATTTGTATGAGCAGTTGCCAATAATTCTGAATTATTTATGGACATAGTGCAGAAGTATTAAAAATTCTTAATTGTATGATTCAGATCTTTCAGTTACTACATGCCATAATCTTTGCCAATTTTCCAATGTCTTGTCCTGGATTTATATTATCAGTTATTTAGCACAAATTTCTCATGCATTCTTGGCATGCTTTTGGAGTGTATATACTCATTTTATTCAAGCTCACATTCTAATCCTAACAACTCTAAAAAAAATACCCATTTTTTGCCTATTGTGTTTCATATATTATCTACTATATTTGAGGATGCCTAGTCTTATTTGCCTGGTTCTTTTTTAAAGAAAATGAAATGTTGCTTTATTAATTTATGAAGTGGAATAAGAACACTTTGTTCTTACTAAAATGTATTGCTGGAAAATTAGAGGAGGACTAGAGAATCATACTCTGGAAACATCAGGCAAAATGAATATTTGCAAAGATAGTTAATGAGCTCATAATATACACTGCATTCTCAGTAAAAAAAAAATGGTTGATATTTTAATGGGTAGATTAGTTAAAATTGCTACTTGGGAAAGTTTAGTAAGAATAAGCTACACATGCATATGGTGTTTCCTTATTACCACCATCCATCCCATTCCCAAAATCAAAGAAGAAAATTATTGTATTGATACACTTCAGGTCAAATGGCAATGGTAATCAACTACATACAGACATAAATTTAATATTTGATAAATATGTGTACCTGTACATGCAGGCCTATTTGATATTGTCCATGCAGTGTTCAATATTTAAACCTCAGTGTAACATTTAAGGAATACCATATTTTCCGGCGTATAAGAAGACTGGACGTATAAGACGACCCCCTACATTTCCTGTTAAATTATAGGGTTTGGGCTATACTCGCCATATAAGACTACCCATCTTCCAATGCACACCAAATAAAAATTTAAAAACATCAGATTTGATATTAATATGGTAATTTTAATTCAAATGCTTATGACATGCAGGTGCTTAGTAGGAAAACTGTCACTTATAAACATAAGGCTGTTTGTCATCAAACATGTAAACATAAAACAGTGCAAGTGGATTAAACAATAATAATAATAATAATAATAATAATAATAATAATAATAATAATAATAATAATAATAAATAATAAATAATAATAATAAATAATAATAAAGCTGAGCAACAACAAAGCTAGTGGAGGTGACAGTATTCCAGTTGAGCTATTCAAAATCTTAAAAGACAATGCAGTAAAAGTGCTACACTCAATTTGCCAGCAAATTTGGAAAACTCAACAGTGGCCACAGGATTGGAAAAGATCAGTTTACATTCCAATTCCAAAGAAAGGCAGTGCAAAAGAATGTTCAAACTATCGCACCATTGCACTCATTTCTCATGCTAGTAAAGTTATGCTTAAAATCCTACAAGCTAGACTTCAGCAGTATGTGGATCGAGAACTACCAGAAGTACAGGCAGGATTTCGAAGAGGCAGAGGAACTAGAGATCAAATTGCCAACATACGCTGGATCATGGAGAAAGCTAGGGAGTTCCAGAAAAACATTTATTTCTGCTTCATTGACTATGCTAAAGCCTTTGATTGTGTGGATCATAACAAACTGTGGCAAGTTCTTAAAGAGATGGGAGTACCAGAACATCTTATTTGTCTCTTGAGAAATCTATATGCGGGCCAAGAAGCAACAGTGAGAACTGGACACGGAACCACTGATTGGTTCCAAATTGGGAAAGGAGTCCGGCAAGGCTGTATACTGTCGCCTTGCCTATTTAACTTATATGCAGAGCACATCATGAGAAAGGCAGGGCTAGATGAATCAAAAGTTGGAATTAAGATTGCCGGAAGAAATATCAACAACCTAAGATATGCAGATGATACCACTCTAATGGCAGAAAGTGAAGAGGAACTGAAGAGTCTCTTGTTGCGAGTGAAGAAGGAGAGTGCAAAAGTTGGGTTGAAACTAAACATTAAGAAAACCAAGATCATGGCATCCGGCCCTCTCAATTCCTGGCAAACAGATGGGGAAGAAATGGAGGTGGTGACAGATTTTATTTTCCTGGGCTCCAAGATCACTGCAGATGGGGACTGTAGTCAAGAAATTAAAAGACGCTTGCTCCTCGGGAGGAAAGCCATGGCAAATTTAGACAGCACACTAAAAAGCAGAGACATCACCCTGTCAACAAAAGTGCGTATAGTCAAGGCTATGGTCTTCCCAGTTGCAATGTATGGCAGTGAAAGTTGGACCATAAGAAAGGCTGAACGCAAAAGAATTGAGGCCTTTGAACTCTGGTGCTGGAGAAGACTCCTGCAAGTCCCTTGGACTGCAAGGCCATCAAACCGGTCAGTCCTAGAGGAGATCAACCCTTTCTGCTCTTTAGATGGCCAGATCCTGAAGCTAAAACTCAAATACTTTGGCCACCTAATGAGGAGGAAGGACTCACTGGAGAAGAGCCTAATGCTGGGAAAGATTGAGGGCAATAGAAGAAGGGGACGACAGAGAATGAGGTGGCTGGATGGAGTCACTGAAGCAGTAGGCGTGAGCTTAAATGGACTCCAGAAGATGGCAGAGGACAGGAAAGCCTGGAGGAACATTGTCCATAGGGTCGCGATGGGTCGGACATGACTTCGCAACTAACAACAACAACAACAACAACAACAACAACAACAACAACAACAATAATAATAATAATAAGTTGGAAGGGACCTTGGAGGTCATCTAGTCCAACCCCCAGCTAAGGCAGGAAACCCTATACCATTTCAGACAAATAGCTGTCCAGTCTCTTCTTAAAAACTTCCAGTGTTCTAGCATTCACCACTTCTGGAGGCAGGTTGTTCCACTGTTTAATTGTTCTAACTGTCAGGAAGTTTCTCCTTAGTTCTAGGTTACATCTGTCCTTGACTAGTTTCCATCCATTGCTTCTTGTCCTGCTTTCAGGTGCTTTGGAGAATAGCTTGGCTCCCTCTTTTTTGTGGCAGCCCCTGAGATATTGGATCACTGCTATCATGTCACCCCTCACCCTTCTCTTCGTTAAACTACACATACCCAATTCCAGCAATCGTTCCCTATTTTCCTAATTCACTTTTTCATTTTTCCTAATTCACTCTAAAGCTTTCCCTGTGCAGAGCCTTAAGTAACACCAGCTGCCTGCAATTAGTGCAGGTTCGCATCCCACCAGGCTCAAGGCTGACTCAGCCTTCCATCCTTCCGAGGTAGGTAAAATGAGGACTCAGATTGCTGGGGGCAATAAGCTGACTTTGTTATAATGCTGCTGAGGGGGTGGTGAAAGACCTAATAAGCAGGCATATACATAGAATGAAGGCTCTTGCTAAGCACATTGATTTGTGCTTTAAATTGTAAGCCATCCTGAGTCTTCGGAGAAGGGCAGGATATAAATGGGATTTTTTTTTAAAAAAAAAGACCAAATGGGAGATCCGCTCCAGGTTTTCCAGCCAGCCTGCCCAGTTCCTGAGTCAAATGTGTCCTTAGAGCTAAGCAGCTGCTCTGACTGCTGCCTTCCCCACATGCCTTTCAAGTTGGGATATACTACAGCTGCTCTTCAACTTTAGAAGGAAAGACGCCCAGACCCCAGCCTGTAAAAAATCACAGACTGCAGCTTCTTCTCCAATTGGTCCCGCTTTCCCTGCGCAGACTAAATGGGAGATCCGCTCCAGGTTTTCCAGCCAGCCCTGTCCCTAAATTTTCAGCACCCGGCGTATAAGACGACCCCTGACGTTTGAGAAGATTTTCATGGGTTGAAAAGTCATCTTATATGCCAGAAAATACGGTATATAAATTCAAAAGTATTTGAAACAACAAAATCTTATCTTAAAATAATTATCTTGTTTTTGATACAATGCTTATGTGCAGGTACTATTGTGATAATATAGATTTTAACTGTGTATCAACAATTTACAGTAGTATCAATTTAAGCATCCATGATAATACATCTCCTTCCCCCCCCCGCCACCCCCGGCCCCAGTTCTATCCCAGAACTGCAACTTCACTCATATTTACTGTAGTTAGTCTCCTTGTATTCCATATTACAGTCTTCTCAGTCTGTCTAATACCACAGAGGACTGCTGGTAATTTTAATTTAAACTTCTGGGTCACATCAGAAAGAAGATGATTCTACATAGTAAGATGCTAATCCTTATTCTTTCTTGTCCATCAGATTTTCCCATTAATTGATGTAAAGAATCATGATTATAATGCATTATTATCTTCATCATGAGATAGATAATTGTCATGCTTACTTTCCAGGAGTCATATTAATTTTTCTAATATTCTGCTGTGAATGAATGATTTATTATTATTATTATTTTGAAGCACACACAGTGACGGATATATCTGCTTGGAATTAGTTTTAGGTTCTGATTAATGGGAAATAGAAAGTAGCCACATAAAAAGCTATTCTCTTTAAAGAAATCAGAGTGGTATGGCATGAAAATAGAGTACTGTATAAAAATCAAAGATGATAGCCAAAAAGAGCAGAGTGGTTTTTCAAAAAATGAATTTATACATGACCATGCTTATAAAACACACTTTAATTTATTGCACTGCTTTTTTTCAAATAAGCTTGTTTATTAGTTGTTCTCTGATTTCTTATGACTCTTAATTTCTGCAGATGAATGACTTTTTTATACCTAAATGTCCTTTTTAGTCCTCCCAGAAAAAACAGCATGTATTTCCTGATTGAGTCACATGCCCATATCTATGACAAAGAGAATGCTTTGAAAGAAAACTGCTTTGAGACAGATTTTTTAAAAATAAGGTTGGGATATTTCTTAACAGCTTTATTTAAAACCTTTTTAAGGCTCAGCCAAACCTTTGTTCTTTCTTTAGCAGGAAATGGTGTTACATATTTAATAGTAGATATTAAATGTTTTATATGTTTGTGACATGAAATGCACACACACTATAATGATAACACTCTGAATTCTGCCGCACACCCCTTTTTAGCTTTGCTCAGCAGCCGAAATGGCCACTTGATGGCTACATATTGCATAAAGGCTAATAGGGAACTGGAGTAAAGCTGGGTGAATTTCAGTTATGCTTTCTACCTCAACTGTATTTCTTTTTTATTTTAATTGCAAAGTTCTTTGCAGGCTGTTTAGCAAGAAATGTAGAACTTCTATATGTTTGTAACAAAACAAAACAAAGAAGTGAAATTTTCACTTTTTACACCAGCCATACATAATTGGTATAGCGGTTTCCAGCTTGAAAAGAGTCAAGTTTTAGCACTTTGTCTTGTGCTATTGCAAATGAGAAGTCTTTCCCAGAAAATAATTGGCTATCAGCCATGAGTCCCTCATCATACCTGGATTTTCATCTTCATGACATATTGGGCAATGAAAATTACAGATATAGATTGGTAGTCTAGTTTGAGACACAATGAGGGCTCTGAGGATTAGTGCCCCACATGGAGTAGATCAACATTGTTTCCTTTTGAATTTAAGTTTTTTTTAAAAAAAGATATAGGATTATTAGATCTCGAAGCAGTGTGGTTTTATTTATGAATATAGGATTTGATTGCCATTATATCATTAAATTCACTGCTTCTTTCAGTCTGCTTGGTCATCTGTAGCCGATCCAACTCTTCCCTGCTTGCTCAACTGTTACTAAAATCTTGATTTTCACTTGATACCTTATTCCTAAAACTGGTGACATCTGTGTGACACTCATGAAAACCTCTGTTAGAATAAGAACCCCACAGAAAGACCAGTGGCCAATCCTAGGCTTAAAACTACTTGAGCAATGAGGCTGCTACTAGGGATTCAAATAAGCTTTCCTTAAAATCCCTATCATACACAATGACAAAAGATCCTGATATTCTAACTTTTCATTCTTCTTCCTTAACTATTCATCTTCTTCTGCATGTCTTGGCATTTTCACTGGTGCACTTAACATCTCCTATTGTCTACACTGTAAAAGAACTTTAGCAAAGGGTGGAGAGTGTGCATAGCTGAAGGTATGAGAGAAGGGTGAAGAAACTTTCACAATTTTAGCATTAAACTTGATGCTGTGGAAAAATGGAGAACGTGATGCATTATGTGGCATTTTCATTCTGCTATAACATTAGAAAAGATGGCAGTTGCTATGGGTGTCAGAACCCTATCAGTAGAACAAGGCTGCCATATATATGACTTGATTGAGATGAGATTTAGAAAGCAAGATTAAATGTGATAAAAAGAACATTGTGAATGTTATTCCAATTTAGCACCAGGAGGAACAAAAATTTATTATTTTTTTCTGATATGAATAAGATGCTGGATTTCCAAATATAAACAGCTTATGTAGAAGTTGGACTAGGATGGTGAACTGTTCATTTTGTAAATTATTTTACTACTAGCCAATTCTGTATACATGCTGCTGCAAGCATTACATGCTACAGTAAGTTCCTTAAATTTGGGACATTAAATACAATTGTAGATACATAAATGTAGTGAACAATAATAATTTTGCACTTATAATGCACATATATAAAAATCATACAATTACCTTTTTAGATTGCTATTCTGACATATAACATCCATACTTGAGATGAAAATATACAGTTTTTTACATTGCAGTAAAATGCTGTATCCACTGATATAGTATGATGTTAAAAAAATTGATTGAAAATATTCCTAGATAAACTTTTTAAACCTATCTCTTCAGCAAGGACCTCATCTTGCTTATTAAACCTTTGCTTGTACAAAAATTAATACCTAGGTTTTGTGAACACTTTGTTTTTCCATAGACAAAAATCTGTAGAAAATTGAAATTACTTATATAACCTATTTATAAACAATATATATGGAATGGGCCAATTATAAGCATATTTAAAGGACTACCAATCTTTTAAACTTTATTTTGCAGTATGTGGAATTATGAACCTAACACACCTGTTTAGATGTTAAATGGGTTATGAAATGGTCACAAAATCTGAAAAAAGAGATGACTGCTTTAATGATTCAAACAGATACTTCATGTATCTTCCCACTTGTGAACCATTTGGAAGATTTATGCAGCCCAAATAATTTACAGCCACTCAAGATGATAAAAAATTAATTTGGCACTATCTTGTTTTTATCTTTCCAATAAACAAGGATAGTACAAACAGTGAAAATTTAAGACCAATCAATTTAAACATTTATAAAGAATAATAAATATTATAAGGATAAACATCTTACATGATATATGAAATGACGTATACCTTTCTATGGCTATCTTTTCAATTTCTTCCATCTGATTTCTCCATTAATACTTTTTTATTAATATACATCTACATTACATGTCTGTATGATGTTATCTCCTGAATTTCACTTTTAGTACATAATAAATTCAGCTATTTCCTGTTTTTTTCTTTCAAAGGACTATTTTCTTCTGCTTGTATTACATGGATTTGCATGTTATCCCTCTTTCTTGCTTGAAATGTTTGATATTGACACCATGTCTCTACCAGACCCTATCCTTGGCAACTTTTTCTCAAATGTATCTAGAGAAATCAAGTCTAACTAACTGACTGACTGACTAAGCAATGTTTGAGAACATGAAGACAAGCATAAATGATACATAAAATATAAAATTAGAGTGCAGGCTAATTTTTAAAGTGAACTGTGTATCTTCTGTTTATTCTCTGTTTTCCTGTATATTACCAACTTTTTGGCTTAATACCAAGATAATCTTATTTTTTAAGGACAATAACCAGTGGTGGGATTCAGCCGGTTCGTACCACTTCGGCAGAACTGGTAGATCATTTTTTGTTGCCCAGGCCCAGAATGGACTTCCAGAAGCAGCATCCAAACAGAGAACTGGTTGTTCACATATTTGAATCCCACCACTAACAATAACTCAATTGTGGCTCCCCAGATTTGTGATCAGTGTGCAAAGATTCAGTAGTAGTTTACATTCGTAGCACTTGGAAAGGATAGTAAAATTACTTTTATTTAATCATATGACTTTGAATTATTTTCTGAGATCAGGAGACATAATCTAGCAAACACTGGGAAATTTTATTACCCACTGACTTCATTGGGAAGATAAATATATGAATATCTCATTTGAATTAAAAATTCAAAAATGAAATTGTTGAATCAAACTCACAATCATTCTAAGCACCCGGTATACAGTACAGTCTGAAAGCATGACTGCCTACACAGACTCCTTTAAGGTTCACTTCAGGAAGAAAGAAACCATAACATCATTCCTTCCAACGTCAATATTGCTCCTCTCAGAAATGAGATAATGAAAAGGGTATTTATACATAACTCTTTTCCTGTCTGTGCATGATGCTAATTAAAAATAACAAATTCAGTGCTTTGGTTCTGATGATCATGACTAAATATTTTTGGCCCCATTACTAAATATTGTGGGATGCCTTTTGTAAAAAAAAATGTACAGTGGCTGGATCTCTAGAGCTGAAGGAATTTTGCCTCTTTAAAGTTCATATCAACCACTTGCTTTCCACTTCTATATTAGAATGACTACTCCAGAATGTTGCCACAGCATAGCCAGTAAAAAGGTAAGGCAACATCTAGGAAATGTAACTTGAGACTAATGAAAATTCTCAAATTCTCACAGGGGCGTTATGGAACATCCAGAAATTGTTAAACTGGTTCTGAAGAATAATTTAGTTCTGTCTAGACCCTGGTTTGATGAGCTATCTACTCCTATAGCACCTTGCAATTATCAGGATTAAGTTTCAATTACTATCTGCCATAAAGTGTAGGATGTCCCTGATTTTGCTAAGCCAAGTCTTTAGGGTCCACGTAGAGAACATAAGATTGATGGACCAAGCAGATTTCAAACAAAAATTTAAAGCCTAATACATTACTATGCATTATAAATATTAACTAAAGAAATATTAACATAGTTTTATTTATTATTCTCAAAAATATAGCAATATATTGTATAGATTGATATGTTTAGTGGGTAGAATATTGAACTTGTGATGAAACAGTCAAATGCCTAAGAATTATTATTACTTGCCAGTGTCACAGCAGAATTAGACATGATTAGCTGCAGGTATCAGTGTCAGATAATATCAGACTGAAGTCTTTTTTAATATATTTCATCTTATAATTGTGTTTGCAAGTTAATGTTTGAACTGTCAGTCTTTGTAAAATTAGCTCATCTTGTTCTGATTTGGAGACTTTGATGTGAGTGAGAGGCTTCAATTGCAATGCACAGTCACATCTGAGAGTAAACTGGATAGACAAAGAGACTTACAAGACTAGTAAATCAAATACTGCAAACTGTCTGTGTGAATTATGAAGGACTATTTGCATAACTTTGAAGTATTTATACTGATGAAATTACAATAATTAAAATCATTGCTGTGTCAATTGCTAGATGCCACAAGGCAGAGCAATTACCAGCATGCAAATCAGACTTTGTGTAAGCATTTTAAAGAATAATTACCTTATTTGATTCAGATGTGCCTGAAAGGCATTCAGAATCATTTCAGCTATTTTGACTTCAATCATTTTTAGATCTTAATACAATGTTGTTATTGTTATTAACAATAATACTGTGTGTATATATACATACTGGCTTTCATTGCTGTTTTTTAAAATAATTTTGTTAGGGAAATTTTCCCAATTAAAAAAAGCAAAAAAATTAAAAACTAGGAGGCATATATCTTCCTGATTTTAATTTGCAAATTATTTCAGTATAAACATCTTTTTAGACACATTTCACCTAATACACAAAATAGATATTTTTCTAATTTTCTTCACTTTTGGCATTTTTGCAAGCATTTTCCCCCTAGTACAATGCATATTTTAAGTTATTTTCATGACTACGTATTTTTGTATGTATTTTTCCTAATAAGACAATGGAGAAATGCTTTGCAAAACTTCGAAAACAATGAAACTGAGGGGGGGAAAAGTAAAATGGGTTTTGATATGCTGGAATTAACATTTTCCCACATTTGGGTGGGGGCATATTTATTCTTTCTGCCATGTCCACTGTGAAATCAATGGACTAGCTTAGATTGAAATTTTCAGACCCTTTTTTGAATACTTTGAGAAAAATTAATAAAAAAAACTGTCTCACATATTAGATCATGGTTTTAAGGGCTCATTTAAACAATGTCAGGGTAGGGAGAATCTGGGGGAATAAATATTTGGTAGAATGTTGTTCCAGAGGGAGGCATTACAGCAGAGAAGTCTGGCTTCTCGGCTCATATCAGGCAATTGATTGGGACTTGAAGCATGTTGATTCTGCCATGTATACAAGATGGGAAGAAATGATAGAAGATAGATCCTCAGATGACCCATCAATGTACCATGAAGGGTTTTATGGATGGTAATTAGCACCTTGAATGGCACCCAAAAAACTATGGGTAACAAGCAGAGATGTCATATAAGCACACTTTGGCATGCCCATCATTGTCCATGGCATTGCATTTTTAAGCAGCTGCAACTTCTGAGTGATTTTTGAGGGCTGTCCCTTGCATTGCAATAATCTCACACTCTCAAACAAAGTATGAGTTTGTGTTTCTCCTGGCCTTCCAAACCAAGCATAGTTGGTACATTAGAAGAATTTGTGCAAAGCCCTTTTTGCCATAGCTGTTAGCTGCTCCTTGACTCAAAACTGTAAGTCCAAGAGGATTCCCAAATTGCATAAAAGTTCCAAAAGGAGAAGTACAACCTCATTCAGGATTAAGCATTAACCGACATTTCTTTTGCCCTATGATGCACCTCATATTCCTGGAACACATCGAGAGTAATTTCTGCATAGAGTTGCAGATAGAGATTCTATGGTCTTTGCACTAGGGATATATTCTGCCTCACTTTTTTTTTTCTAAGAATGCGTCTTACTCCAAACAGGCTACATAATCTTAGAAAAGAAACCCAATGCAGTATATAATTGTAACCAAGTGTTTTGTTTGGAAATCTGTCTGCCTACTTGTAGGTAGGAAATAGGGAAAGTACTTTCTGGTAAGTTATTGTTTTTCAAGTAGCTGTGTCTACCATAACAGCTATTTATGAAGGCCTAATACTCACAATATTGGACCCACAGTTAAAATTCCAAATGTGCCAAATTTTCTAAAATATCTCCTAGGTCTGAATGTTAGTTTCAGAGCATTTCCATATGACATTGAATTTTTAGATGTTCTAGTTAATATTGAACTTAAAAAAATACAGATAATATGCCACCACCTATGTGTGTGTCCACCTTCATGGATTACTGCCTTGTCATGGCGAAGGGGCTTGCATAATTCAATGAAGCTATGAGCTATGCCATGCAGGGCCACCCAAGATGGAAAGGTCATAGCAGAGAGTTCTGACAAAATGTGATCCACTGGACAAGGAAATGGCAACCCACTCCAGTATCTTTGCCATGAAAGCCCCATGGACAGTACCAAAAGGAAAAAAAGATATGACGCTGGAAGAAGGTCAGAAGGCGTCCAATATGCTACTGGGAAAGAGCAGAGGACTAGTACTAGTAGCGCCAGAAAAAATGAAGCAACTGGGCCAAAGCCGAAAGGACTCTCAGCTGTGGATGTGTCTGGTGGTGAAAGGAAAGATGCTTTAAAGATTTTTTCTCCATAGGAACATGGAATGTAAGATCCATGAATCAAGGAAAGCTGGATGTGGTCAAACAAGAGATGACAAGACTGAACATCGACATCTTAGGAGTCAGCTAACTAAAATGGACAGGAATGGGTGAATTTAATTCAGATGACCAACAGGTATACTACTGCAGGCAAGAATCCCTCAGAAGAAATGGAGTAGCCTTCATTGTCAATAAAAGAGTAGGAAAAGCAATACTGGGATACAATCCCCAAAATGACAGAATGATCTCAGTTTGAATCCAAGGCAAACCATTCAATATCACAGTAGTCCAAGTCTATGCCCCAACCACTGGTGCTGAAGAGGATGAAATTGACCGGTTCTATGAACCCCTACAGCACCTTATAGAACTAACACCATGTAAAATTTAGGCTTAAACTGAAGAAAGTAGGAAAAAGCACTAGGCCACTCAGGTATGAACTAAATGATATCCCTGATGAATGTACAGTAGAGGTGACAAATAGATACAAGGAATTAGATCTGATAGACAGAGTGCCTGAAGAACTATGGATGGAGGTTCGCAACATTGTACAAGAGGTAGCAACTAAAACCAACCCAAAGAAAAAGAAATGCAAGAAAGCAAAATGGCTGTCTGAGGAGGCTTTGCAAATAGCTGAGGACAGGAGGGAAGTGAAAGGCAAGGGAGAAAAAGAAAGATACACCCCATTGAATACAGAATTCCAGAGAATAGCTAGAAGAGATAAGAATACCTTCTTAAATGAACAGTGCAAAGAAATAGAAGAAAACAATAGAATAGAGAGGACCAGAGGTCTCTTCAAGAAAAATTGGAGAGATGAAGGGAACATTTCATGCAAAAGTGGGCATGATAAAGGACCAAAATGGCAAGGACCTAACAGAGGCAGAAGAGATTAAGAAGAGGTGGAAAAATTACACAGAAGAACTATACAAGAATGAGCTTATCATCCCTGATAACCACGATGAGCTGGTTGCTGACCTCGAGCCAGACATCCTAGAATGTGAAGTGAAATGGGCCTTAGGAAATCAGAGCAACGACAAAGTTACTGGAGGTGACAGTATTCCAGCTGAGCTATTCAAAATCTTAAAAGATGATGCAGTAAAAGTGCTACACTCAATTTGCCAGCAAATTTGGAAAACTCAACAGTGGCCATTTTGCATTCCAATTCCAAAGAAAGGCAGTGCCAAAGAATGTTCAAACTATCGCACCATTGCACTCATTTCACATATGCAGGCCGGGAGGAGACACGAGGCTGGTTCCAGGCAGTAATAACTGCTTCTTTGAGGGAGGGTGTTTTCCCTTCCGCCTTGAAAGAGGCGGTGGTGAGGCCCCTCCTCAAGAAGCCTGCCCTGGACCCAGCAATTTTGAATAACTATCGTCCTGTCTCCAACCTTCGCTTTTTGGCGAAGGTTGTTGAGAGTGTTGTGGCGCATCAGCTCCCTTTGTTCCTGGAGGAAACGGACTATCTCGACCCGTACCAATCAGGTTTCAGACCCAGGCATAGCACAGAGATGGCATTGGTCGTGCTGGTGAATGATCTCTGGTGGGCTCAGGACAGGGGTTGTTCCTATGTCCTAGTCCTATTAGATCTCTCAGCGGCTTTCGATACCATCGACCATGGTAGCCTACTGCAGTGCCTCAGGGGGTTGGGAGTGGGGGGCACCGTTTTACAGTGGTTCTCCTCCTACCTCCTGGGCCGCTCGCAGTTGGTGTTGATGGGAGGACAGAGGTCCACCCTGAGATCTCTCGTTTGTGGAGTCCCTCAGGGGTCGGTCCTCTCTCCCCTCCTGTTCAACATCTACATGAAGCTGCTGGGTGAGCTCATTTGTGGTTTCAGGGTGGGGTATCACCAGTACGCTGATGATACCCAACTTTTTCTTTCCACCCCGAACCAACCCAGTGATGCCCTCTCTGTGATGTCTAGTTGCGTGGAGGTGGTCCGGGTTTGGATGGGGAGAAACAGGCTTCGTCTCAATCCTGCCAAGACTGAGTGGCTGTGCATACCGGCATCTCAGACTGACCAGCTCTTTCCATCATTAACAATAGAGGATGAGGTGTTACCCCCCGTTGATAGGGCTCACAACTTGGGCATCCTGCTGGATTCACGGCTCAGTTTTGAAGATCATATAGGAGCCGTGACCAGAGGGGCTTTTGCCCAGATTTGCCTTGTGCGCCAGTTGCGGCCCTATCTGGACCGAGATGCCCTATGCACAGTCACTCATGTGCTCGTGACCTCCCAGTTAGACTACTGCAATGCCCTCTACATGGGGCTACCCTTGAGGACCACTCAGAGGCTTCAACTGGTGCAGAATTCACCTGCGTGAGTTGTGATGGGAGCTTCCCGATACTCCCATGTAACACCTCTTCTCTGCGAACTGCATTGGCTTCCGGTTGCCCTCCGGGTGAGATTCAAGGTGTTGGTAATGACCTATAAAGCCCTAAATGGCTTGGGTCCAGACTATCTAAGGGAACACCTGCTGCCGGCATCATCTTCCCATCATCCTGTGTGCTCCCACAGGGTGGGCCTTCTCAGGGTACCGCTGGTTAATGAATGCCAGCAGGTTATTCCCAGGGGAAGGGTGTTCTCTGTGGATGCGCCTGCCCTATGGAACCAACTACCCACGGAACTTAGGACTGCCCCCGACCTTCGCTCATTTCGCCGGGACCTGAAAACTTGGCTCTTTGAGACTGTGGGGTTTTTAACTTAATTGGGTTTTAGATTTACTTTTGGGGCTTGAATTTAATTTAATTGTTTTAATTGATTTTAATTTTTTGTATTTCATGGTTTTTAACTGCCCTGTAAACCACCCTGAGTCTTACGGGAATAGGGCGGTATACAAATTCAAATAAATAAATAAATAAATAAATAAATAAATAAATAAATAAATAAATAACTGAGTCTTGACTTGCTTATTTGGGATCATATTACAGCTAGGACAATTGCTTTTTTATATTGGTAGCCCAACAAGCTCTTAATAAATGTTAAATAGCAGTGCTAATAAAATTCATGTCAGGTAAGACATTCCACCACTCCTTTGGTCTCAATATGATAGCTATCTATATTCAATAAACTCTATATTCAAAACACACCCTGTGCTTAATGCTCTGAAAACCAAATGTGAAAGAGGCTGTCCTTTTGGGCTTCAGTATTTTATTTAGGGTGGAAACATATGCCATCTTTCCCAAAGTCTGCTTTGTCCCATCTTTCTTCACTTTAGATTAATGGGGTTTTAAAATTTATTTTACGGTTTGATTAAGGTTTGCTCTCATTCCTGATTTATTTTGTTTTCAGGCTTTACAGAGCATTCTAATTTTTAAATCATCGAAGATTAAAAATGATTAGATGTTCTGTGTACAAAATTAATACTATCACATATGGATTTTTATTTTTTATTTCTCATGTGGAAAACATTGTGTAAACAAAAATGCTACTAATAATATATTTACAATACTAGTGATTCAGGATTCCAACATGACAATATTGTCTATATCAATATGGAGGACCTGTAGTGGCCAGATGTTCACTGTCATATAACTTCTACCATTCCTTACTTGTTGGCAGTGCTTTTTTTCTTAAAAAAATGGTGCCGGAACTCTCATCTTGTTAATCTGGCATGGGTGTGGCCTACTGTGTGGGCGTGGCCAGCTCAACATCACTTGCGTCAGGGGCACTTTTTTGGAGCTGGGCAGGACTGGGGCAAATCTGAGGGTCTTCAGCAGAGGGGTGATGGGACCGGGTCATGGTCCACTGGAGGAGCCTCACTGATATTAAAGGGGGTGGAGGAAGACATGATATTAAAGGGGGTGGGGGGAGAGATATTAAAGGGAGTGGGGGAAGACGTTATATTAAAGGGGGTGGGAGAAGAGATATTAAAGGGGGTGGGGAAGACATATTAAAGGGGGTGGGGAAAGACATGATATTAAAGGGGGTGTGGGAGAGATATTAAAGGGGGTGGGGAAGACATATTAAAGGGGGTGGGAAAGTGTGTGTGTGTGAGAGAGAGACACACACACAGAGAGAGATCCCCTTTTTGTAAGTTTGCTTACTTTGCAATGCTTTCCTTTCCCCACACTTTTGCTTCCCTGCTGGTTCAATCTCTCTTTCTCTCTGCCACTTCTGCCGCCCAGATCTATGGCTGCAGAGCAATTTTGCTCCCCCCCCAGCCAATCTGGGCAGCAGAAGCGTTTTTAAAGCCTCTGGAGCTTGCATCCATGGCGGTGGGGTGACTTTACGATGCTCCAGCGGCCAGATCCGGGCTTCAGAGGCCTGCAAAATGCTTCTGCTGCCCAAATCAGATGCGGGGGGGGGGGGGAAGCGAAATCGCTCTGAAGCCCTAGAACACGCAAGTTTGGAGTTTGGGAAAGTGAGCAGGGCCTTAACATAAAAGGCTGGTTCTGCTTTCAAAAATAGAGAAAGGAGAGAAGATTATTGGGCTCCTTGCATCATTCCTGCTTGAAGCCATCCTTTGCAACAAGGAAAAATCCAATCTATCCAACGCTACCCAACATTTCATATATGTGTGCACTGATAGCTATTTTTAAGATGCCAGTCCTGCACATCTATATCTAGGAATAAATCTCATTAAACTCATGACGCTGTGAAACACAGAAAGGAAACACAGATACACACACACACACAGTACACCCACCAGCTGCTGAATGAACCTTGGTCTTCCTCTGCAGAGACATCTTCAGCGCCTTGTCGAGGCCATGGGGGTTTGTCATGCTGCAAGTCTGCTCTTTGCTCAGTGCCTGCTAAGGGCTGGCCGATGGCAGAGGGAGCCTTGCCATGTGCTTCTTGTCAGCCTGCTCCCATGCAAACTCTATCGCTGACAGTGCCGAAGTGGCCAGCCTTCCCAAACTCCAAATTCACACATCCTACTTTCCTTGCTCACCTTCTCCAACTCCAAACTCACGCATCCTAGTTTGGAGTTTGGGAAGGCGAGTGAGAAAAGTAGGACGCACGAGTTTGGAGGGAGTAGCACAGTTTGTGCAAAAGCTTTTTTGTGTGTGTGTGCAAAAAAAGGTGCCGGAACGCCATTCTGAGCTTTTTATGAGAAAAAAAAGCCCTGCTTGTTGGAAATTGTAATTGTAAGCTGTAATGCTGTGGAAGATAGAATGAAGGAGAAGATAAGGATGACCAACAGCAAGGTGGTTGGACTCAGTTATAATAGCAATTAGTACAATGTTGTAAGACTGAAAGGACTTACAAAGGCAGCTTAGGGACAGATTGTCATGGATAAAAACTATCTATTTGGTCACTATAGTCAAAAATGACTTGATACATAATCAGTAAATCACTCGCATACTGTACATTCAAAAATATACCCACACACATACTGTATACAATCTCCTGTTCATCATTATTATCGTCATCATCATCATCATCATCTTCATCACCACCACCACCACCACCACCATCATCTCTTGCTTTGTAGATTGATATGATTATTTTCTCCACCTTTTACAGAATCTAGGGATTTGGAAGGCCGCAGTAGTCATCAGGAACAATAATCTACTCAGTACAGGAATTCACATTAAATATTTCTGAGTTTGTTTAGTCTATTCTTAACTTTATCCAGGGATTCCACCACATTTTTGGAGAATTGGTTCCACTGTCAAATAACTTTCTTTACTTTGATTTTTCTTTAGTCTTGTAAAGAAGCTCAACATTTAGCTAGGAGACTATTTTTTTTAAAATGAGTTCTTTCTTGAGGTTGGAAACTATCTCAAAAGCCTGACAGAATTTTGAGTGCAATGTCAAATTAGGTACAAATTGTCAAGCATAGAATTAAGCAGTTAGATTTCTCTTTAACATTTCAAGGAAGCTAATTAAATGGGCCTATTAATTACACTAGTATCCGGAGGGAACTATAAAACTGTATTTGTCATTAATACAATGGGATAATAGAATATTACAGGGCTATATATTTGTAATTCTACTACCAACACCCCTGCCAATCAATTAATAAAAAAACCATCCACATTTTATTCAATAGCATACAACATAAAGTCTGTCTATCTGTCTATCTGCCTCTCTAGCTTTCTCCACTGATTTTGCTTGAGTTCAGTAAGATATTAGCTATGATGGCTGAAATTGAGAGGCCATTGTCACTGTACCATGTTAATGCTAATCCTAATCATAGTGTTATATCTAGGCCCTAAGTGCCTCTATCCAATAAGACAGCATTACTATATTCAATGATAAGTATTATTAGTACCTTTGTAACTTATAGAGTACCTTTACAACTATGTTTTCTGAACCTATTAAAATATTATTATGAAATTTGTGAAGTGTTTTTATGAAATCACAATAGTAATCGCATAAAAAAGATTCTTTCCATTCATCTATCATGGGTCTAAGTAATTGTGAGAAGAATTGACTCACAAAAAGTTGGGCAAAGTTTATAGCCCTTCAACCTGTCTTCCCATCCACCCCTTCCAGATCCACATCAGGACCAAAAGTCATATATTAGTAAAGATAAACTATATTGTTGTCAGCCCTTCAAGATAGTCTAGACCAAAAACCAAAGCCCTGAGTACTGGCAGTACTGTATTGTAAGGTTATAGTAACAGTCTGAAAAATAACTAGGGTCCCTTCTGAGATGCTTTCTGCTGCTCCATTCTTTCTGTGGACCAAAATGTCTCTTGTTGGACCATTATATAATATGCAGCTCTTCCTCCTATATCCCAAGGTTATTCTCACATCCCATTACAATTGTCAGTTAGATGCTTAGTTAAGCCAAAAAGTGGAAAAAAAAAATTTAACTGTGATTGCGAGAATGTGGAAAGTTTATCCTACAGCTCTTATGAATAAATAAGAAGAGCTAACTTGACTAAGCAACTTCTGTTCCAAGTGTTAATTAAAAATACTTGTATTTGTCAGTTTCTATTCAGAGACAAGGAGAATTTGTCACAACATATTGAAGTATCAGACACTAGCCAATATCTGAGTGGACAAGAACCAAGAGCAGAATTTATACTCATTGATACTTTAAATTTGATTTGCTTTCTTACATTGCTCTTCTCACTACATGAACATAAGTCTTGGGCATCTGTTTTACTTATCCTGATCCTTACTGAAGTATCTTTGTAAACATTACACCTTTACATTTTTTTGCATTCTTGTTTTCCTAACTAGATAATTCCCTCAGTTTGTATAGTTTGAACTGGCCTATGAATATGGCTAAAAATATAAGAGTTAGGCAAAGATTTTCCTGCACTAACAGAGATTTGATGATGTTTCCCTTAATTTAGACACTTCAGTTCTTTGCTTTTCCAATAGAGAACTCTTCATACTGATCAGTACCAATGTTCTTCCCCTCAAGCAGGACTCATTATCAATCATAGTAAGATATCTCCTTTAACAGTTATGAAAAAATATAATTTATTTAGTGAAGCTTCTAATATATTCAAAGATTTTTTTGTTAATAATTTAGTGAAGCCACTATGGCTTAGGTAACAGCAAGTCTACTACAATTAGAACTCAATAAAACCAGTGAAGTTTATATGTATATATTATTTGTTAAATATTAATATTGTTGGTTGCAGTGTCAGCCAGATGTTTAGTCTGGATTTGGCATTTTATCCATATATCACGTTCCTTCACAAGACTTGGAATAGGCAAATGTTGCTGTTGTGGTTACTATTACTTGTAAGAGCTGTGGTGGTGCAATGGTTAGAATGCAGTATTGCAGGCTAATTCTGAATCTCACCAGCTCAAGGTTGACTCAGCCTTCCATCCTTCCAAGGTTGGTAATATGAGGACCCAGATTGTTTGGAGCAATATGCTGACTCTGTAAACTGCTTAGAAAGAGGGCTGCAAAACACTATGAAGCAGTATATAAGTGCTATTGCTATTGTTAATAGCAAAAAAAATTAGAAGCCTGGTTTGAACTAAAAATAGAGAAAAAAATATTTCATTATAGTTGAATACTTCGCAAATTTATTTGCAAACTCTCACAAAAAGCACTTAGAATTTGGAAAACTCCTAGAGAAAATACAAAGCTTAACAGCTCTGGGAAGATATCTGACAAACTATTCAAACATGTATCTCATATAGACAAAACAAATTTACTGAATTTAACATGGAAGCTCAAAAAAATTCAAACATTTTAGAAGATTTTGTAAATTATGGACTGTTATACCTATTTGGTTCCCTGCAAAGAAAAACAAATGTATTATCCTTAAATATTTTGTAAGCCAAACTGTGATCTGTTGTCCTAACAGTAAGTAACAATCTCACTTTTTTTAAATGTGGAAATAGAAGATGTTAGCTTTTTCCATAAGACTTACCATAGATTCCTGTTGCTGTTTTTTGAATCACAGAATGAAATGTTTTCTTTCTAAAATAACACAAGAAAAGTTCAGCAGATGGACCTTGTGGCTGACTTATTCATTCATGAACATCACAGCTAACAGTAGAACAGAGTATACGGTCAGGTCTATCAGCCATTACACCAAGCAAGTAATATCTGAATTGAATGTGTGCACATGAGATTTTCTTTTCAATTATTTTCTCTTTTATACTTTTTCTTTTCTATTTTAGTGTATGGGCAATTTTTTTACTTATAACTGGCTGCTTAACAACCATTCAAACTTTCAATGGACCCTGAAAAAACTACTTACACAGATTTGAAGTTCCATTATCTTCCCCTCTCTCCCACTGTCATGTGACCACATGTTGGGTGTTCAACTGGTCCACATTTATGGCTATTTGCAGCACTCATGGTCACATGGCCACAATTTATAATTTCCCCCCCCAAAAAAACCTATGAACAGAATAGAATTGAAAAGAAATCTCGTGCACACACACTCACACATTAATACCCCATAGGGTTCCCAAATGCCCTGTCCAGATTTGAGAGAACAATCAGATTTTTAGTGACACCCAGAACATTAGTAGGATAGGAGTAAAAAGACTATGGAGGGGATATCATTCCAGAGGGCAATCCCATGACAGGGAACATATTTTGTTAGAGAGAGTTTCCCTGAGGATGGGCTCCAGTATGAATCTGAAAGTTTGGAAGACTAAACCTCTCGTCCCTGTGACGAACACAGATTGGATCATACAATATTATCCTGAGACATGTATATTTGCCTTCACATAGTTCTTGGGTCTCAATAAGTAGGGATCAAAACCACACTGACACTGCCTGGTATTTTAGAAAGGCAGAAATCATGGAAGATAGGCAGTCCTGCAGGTAACCTGGCTTCATGAAGGCTTTATAAGTAATAAACAATATCTTGAACTGAATCCGGAAGGTCACTGGCAATTTAGTGTAGCTCATGGAACAGATGTGTGACATGTCTAATTCTGGATTCTGGACCAACTGCCTTTTGGTTTCCAAAGGCACCCATGCAGAATGCATGATAATAGTCCAACCTGAGTGACCATAAAGGACTTCCTCAATTAGGAACAGGGACAGTTGATGCATTAGATATAATTGGGCAAAGGATCTCTTGGCCACACCTTCCACCTTCTCTATGAGCAGATTCTGGGAGTCCAACATGTCCACCAGATTACATACCAGATATGAGTGGGAAGGTGTGACCCCTCCAAGTCTAATAATGGAAAGTCTTCAAATTTGGCCAGCCAAAAATCCATAACCACTTGGTTTGGGAAGGATTAAGCTGAGTCTTCTTCCCATCTAGACAGATTCCAGACACTTGGACAGGATAGTGATGCCCAAGCTTGATATATATGACTAGATATTTGCTGCATATTAATGACAGTGGACCTTAATTGACAGTTAATCTCTCCCCCAAATATCCAGTAATGTTAAATAGGAGTGGAGAGAATATCAAGCCCTCAGCCCTCCAGGGTGTCCTCCTTTGCCAACAATTACTGGAACAGGCCACTGAGAAAGGCTAATCATGATAACATGATTAGCCCAACTCCCAAGTTCTGCAGCCAGCCCATTTACCCATATTGTGAGGTCACCAGCCTGAGATCACCACCAAACATTTATAATGTCATCTCTATATTGAACTCCAGCCTGAAATTTGACTGAAATTCCTCCAGGTAATTAGCGTCCTTCAGGATTTCTGAAACTGCTGTCCAAACACTTTTGAAAAGGGCAGGTTGGAGACAGTTCAATAATAGATATGTTTTTTGCATGCATGTATAATTTATGACTAAGGTAATCTCTCCATTGATATCTTGTACTGATTTAGTATTTTGTGTGGTTTTTCATTAAGTGGTCATGACCATTCACAGCAATAAGCTGTGAATTCAGCCTAATTGGTGAGCCTTGGTGGAGCAGTGGAGCAGTGGGCTAATGCCTCCTTAAGTAACACCAGCTGCCTGCAATTATTGCAGGTTCGCATCCCACCAGGCTCAAGGTTGACTCAGCCTTCCATCCTTCCGAGGTAGGTAAAATGAGGACCCAGATTGTTGGGGGCAATAAGCTGACTTTGTAATAATGCCGCTGGGGTGTGTGTGTGGAAAACCCTAATAAGCAGGCATATGCATAGAATGAAGGCTACTGCTAAGCTTGTAAGCCGCCCTGAGTCTTCGGAGAAGGGCGGGATATAAATGGAATTAAAATAAATAAAATAAAAATAAAATAATTAAACTACAGTGTAAAATAACAACATACTGCTGTGTATAGCTCATTCATATGAGAGAATAAACAAATTAAGCTAACCATAATGTTGAAATCTAAATCTAAAGATCATATTAAATAATGTTTTCTTAACAATAATCTAAAATACTTTTAAATATAAGATTTGGTTAGTGTATTAATCTTAGTTTATTAGAGAAACCTGACCCCTCATGAGAAACAAGGAAAATTAAATCATTTTGTGTGATAATAGACTAAGGACACCATATTTGGGCTGCAAAAAGCCAGATAACCCAACAAAGACACAGAAAAATATGTGTCTCTTTGTGCTATCCAGAATGCTGCTGGGTTTTTCAGCCCAGACCAGATCTGGTAACCTTAAATAATCCACCAATATTAATGCATTATTACATAAACATCAAGTCAATATGATTTGGAGAAAAATCTTTATTTTAATAAAATATAAAACTGTTGCTTCTTTGTAAGTGAGGTTATGCTGATCACCAGAAGGTATGCCTTCAAAATTTTGAACTATTCTAGTTTATAAGGCAACCCATAGGTATATCTGTTCAAAAATAAATCTGATTGAATTCAGTGAAAGTTATTCCAAAATATAATAAGTGAGCATAAGAGTGTAGCCTTAGCATTAGAATTTTCATGGACCTTAGCATATCATATGAAATGACTGATATCTCATACTTTCTGGAAGAGGCTTATCCTCTTCCTACTACTGATTTTACTGATATTCTCTGGACTTTAATGAAGATTGAATGATTAAAAAAATGGCACAGATGGCTGTTCACACAGATTATTGGCTTATATTCTTGACCTTACACAAGGAGTTTCAAGAAGATCTGAGTGAAAGTGGTAAGGATCTTTTCCCCCCTCCATCTCTAATGTAAATGAAAGGGAAGAATATGATCCAACTCTGCCCTGCACACATACACTTGCAGACACACCCAAGCTATTTCAACAGTATGTTTCTAAATGTTTTTGTGGTTTTCAGGGCTCATTATTATATTTGGTCTCTCATAAAACTGAATTTCCTTCCTCATGGTAGCATATATGCATAATAGTTAGAAGATAGAATATGAATTACGTTTGTTGGCTGGCCTCTCTTTAAAATACTTGGAGCAGTATATAAAATACTTGGAGCAGAGAGGAAATATCTGATGTTGTAACTGGAGATTTATACTAAAGATTTATGTATGTTATTGAACTATTAATTAACTCAGTCACCACGTTACTTTTTAAATATTTAATGCAAAATTAGAAAACTAATAAAATATTATATAAAAAAATACTTGGAGCAGAAGATTTTTCACCTTTTAATTAAAATTTACTCCAAGTTATGTATGTTCTACATTCTTCCTACCATTTTAACATATTTTTATTACATTAAGATCAATAACATGGATGGCTTATAAATATAATTTTAAAAGGTGAAAGGAAGGGAAAAGGGGTTAAGCTAAGCCTGATATTTTATATTATGGCTAGAAACACCTTTATAAACCTATGTATCATAAGAATAAAATGGCATGCTGGCATCAGACATATAGCCTCTGGCAATATTTACTCATTTAGGAGACCTACAGCACAGATGAGTAGCTCATGCTGACCTAGATAAGGTAATTTTGAAACTCAGAGCCAGGCTTGAATTAACACAGCCATTATGGTTTGTAAAATTAAGCAAATTTTACAATCTACAAGTGTTTATGAGCTGTTTATGATGGAAAAATTCTGCTTCTTTACAGATATACAGGAGTAATCGCAATGTACAGTTCTCTATAACAACTAACCTTAAACCTGAAAAATGGGAAATGTTGATTGAGGGAACATGGAGCATAGTAAAATGTAATAATTTCCATATATTGGTGTCCAGACATGATGACATTCCATGGACCATAACATCATTGTGCTGATAATACCAATTATGTAATTTTGCATCATTTCCATGATGACATTTATAAGACTTCACTAGTCCCATTTTGCTTCCCATCAAGCACATATTTATGAGATTTGTCTGACAAATATTTGCAGATTTCACTTACTTGGTTTTCTAAATGCAGACTTTTTGACTATAATATCGTTTCAAACATTCTGGTTATTTCAATGAGTACTGATAAACCCTCTTGCAAGCATGTTGAGATGAAACAGCAGCATAGGGACATTTTTTTTGATTATTTTTTTAAAAAACCAAGTGTCACTTCTCAGTCTCAATTCCTCCACCTAGAAAGCTCCCAGGCCTTATCATATGTTGCCTGCAAAAAATTTGGATGACCACTGAATGATAGTTAAAAAATACAGTAATGCATGATTCTTTGCTTCTAACTAATAATCTATGGATTTTTTTCCAGATATGTTAGTCCTAACATTCCAGAAAATTCTATCTGCAAATGAAATAGTGATGTTAAAGGGTTATTTTGTAATTCCCTTATGCACTAATTCATTGGTATTAAATCTATAGAAACAGAGCTGGTAATAATGCTTTTGCATCTGGCCTACTGTCTGCAATAAATCTCTCATAATGAAGGTCATCAACCAGTATCTTAAAAACATTTTTATTTATTGCATATCAACATTAATAGTGTCTTTGTTATATGTAGCATCTCATATTCATTTTAATCCATGGCAGAGCCTGGTTTCTCCATTCTCCATAGGTTGCACCATTTTATATCTATTTGGCTACAGAACATCTGACTTTGTCTCAGTTTTACTTATTTCACTGTGTATATCCTACAGAGCAATCAGAGCTATACAATATATCAAGAGTCTGAGTTACATCCATGCCATTGATTCTCAATTTATTTTATATGTGTGTGTGTGTCATGTGTATATGTATGTATATTTCTTGCATCTGCCCCAAATAATCCCTATTATTATAATTTATATCCCTGTTCAGCCTACTCATGGTATGCAAATCAATTTATGCTGTCTAGTGGAGATTATTACATTGATTGTAATAACTATTATGTCCACACTGATCAAAATTAAGGGATTTTGAATTCTCCATCAGAGAAATGGAAGCTCCCTGCATAAGAGATAATCTCTATTGTTGTTGAAATCTAAGAGAGGTTCCATTAACACTTGATATGCCATAGGAACCCATTTCTTTGTGGCTGTTCTACTCACTGTTGATTAAATGTCTGGAAAACCAAGACCTATGGAGTTAAAAGGCTAATCTTCCTAAGTATTTTTAAAAGGAGTTTGTAGCTTTTATTTATTTTTATTTTAATGGTTTAGGAAGCCAAGGATTTCAAACCCATTTGTAGATTTAGGACAATTTTCAATTACAGTTAAATATAATTTATTGCCAATTTGTCATATATCTTTCAAGCTGTACCTTACTGTTTGTACAGATAAGTTTTCAAAGTGAGCAAAAGCATGACAATTACTGTAGCTCTCACTAAATGGAAATGTTTCAATAGAGGAGTTTTTGCATGGATTTTCTCCTTCTGTATGGCTATTTGTGGTATTCTATATTTCAACTTTTGCTCTGAAAAAGAAATAAACATAATCACAATTGTGAATATTCCAAAGTGGATTTTCAGGTTTATTTAAAAATAAAAAAACTTGATTGCAAAACTCTTTAAAGAGTGTGGTAAAACAAATAAAAAACAAACATTATACTGGATATTTGCCAATAACATCACTATTTATTTTCTTCCTTTATACCTAATAAAATGTGATACACTTTTTATCAGTTTGATCTGATTGAATATGTGCCATCAAGTCTGTCCCTAATCTGCTCCTTCTGATCTTCCAATGGTGAACCCATTTCAGAGTGAGATCTCTGAGCTGATTTGTTTGATGTTTTACTACTTTGATTTTTAGCTGTCCATGTTATTTTCAGGAGTTTAGTCCATTCCCAAATTTCAAAAAACATTTATGTCCTTCTATCCTAGGTCTTCAAATCCAATTTTTGTTTCCATAAAATATCATAAAGAGTATAAGTGATGTATAGACATTACAGCATCTCAATATCTTTTTCAAGCCCTTTATAGTGGCTCTACTAAATGCTTGTTTGTAGCATATTTTTTCACTTTACTGTTCCTTGACTGTTGATAATTGAATCTTCTAGAATATATGTGATTGCTGTCTCGATTTAGTATATTATTTATCTACACAGCAATCATATATATTTCCCTAAGAAATATATTCCTTCCAGAGAGAGGACTTGGAAACAGTGATTTCCTCAGTTTGATTCCTATTACATTTTATAACATATTTGATGTGGTCATTACTGTATAGTTGTGGAAGCACTTCAGGAGAAGCAGTGACTCAGAAGTAGCAGTGAAGACCTTGCACTCCTGTATTTGACCAAATGGAAGAGTATTTGCTTACCGTTTCCAGTGAATAAAGTAAATTCAACCCTATTCCCTAAATGCTTTCTTCCAGTTAATTTTTAAATGAATGTTTTATAAAACAAACATATATAAAAGATAAAAAATAGATAGGGATTCTACCACAAACAAAGTTAGCTGAAAATTATCAAAATGAATTCAATGACATCAGTTTAGTACAAGTGTACAATTTCTTAAAATAAAAGAAAAACTAATTGCATGGTAATGCTATTTCTCACATTCTGATGTTTCTAAGATATTAGAAAGAAATCATAGTCTGCTCATGACTTTATCATAGGTTCTTACATTTTTTCCATTACTAGTTCAACCCATAATATACAAAATTACCTTCAATATAGACAAAATCATATAGACCTGGAGCATTCCACTTGTATAAAAACATCTATTGCTTAGAATTCTACAAAACTACAATGTATAGATCATAGTTGTGTTAAGGGGCTGTAATTCAATGGCAGAGCATAGTGTTTGCAATCACATAGCCCCTTTTCCATTCAAATATAAGTGCCATGTGAAAACTTTATTGATAACTCTAGGTTGAGTAACAATATGCTTCAGCAAAAGAAGGATTCTTAGATTTCTATGTTTGATCCATTTAGGCAAAGAAATATAAAGTGTGAATTGTGGAAAATTTTATAGGTCACCTGGTTCAATTCTCTGGTCACTTCAAAAATCCACCAAATCATCCCTGACAGATGGCCATGAATGCCTCATTTGGAAGCCTCCAAAGAGAAGTGGGTCCTGCATGCTTTTTGGATAATTTCTTGATCGCTAAATAGCTCCTACCATTAGGAAATTTGGTAATATTCAGAGAATTTCTTTTCTTTTAATTGGTTTTAAATTTTAATCTGCTGATCCTTATCCTTTCAAAAGAGAAAGCCTGTTTTATCTTGTACATGATAGTTTTTAGATATTTAAAGACTGCTATTGTGTCATCTGTTAAACTTTCTTGTATAATATTACTGCATTATTATGGTTGGTTGCATAGTCAGCCAGAGGTTTAGACTGGATTTGACATTTTTATCTATGTAGGAGTTCTTTCAAACGACCTGGCAGATGGTTTTTTTTTATGGTGTTAAATTTATCATTACAGGATCCAAGTACCTGTATCCAAATACATATGCCTTTTGCAATTGACTAGTGTGCAAGTGGTGCTCCAGATGTTTTGGGATTGCATCCAAAGTACCTATTACTATTGACATTACTATTGTTATATACAGTACTGTAAATTTTCACATGATAGTTATAACTATTCATCACACTGCTTTGTTTATACATCTCTTAGCATTCTAGTAACGTTCTTCTAAACCTGCCACATTTTGCCTTATTTCATGTAGATACCAGAATGTGGTGCTTCTGTTCAGGACAAACCAAGTTTGAAATTGCCTTCTTTGCTGATTTATCACAATGCTCGCTTGGGTATAGCTTGTGGTTCACTAGTAATATTTTTCACCCATTTTTTCTATCCAAAGCAAACCTTTCAATTTGTCACAACTGAATATCATCCCATTCATTTGGATCCAGTGTTTAAGTTTTTTCATTTGGAACTGTGATTTTTATCCTTTAAGATATTAACCAAATACCCAGGCTGATGTAATCTTAAAATTTGATAAACATCTCTTTCATTCTTTCCTCTAGTTTTTTTTATAAAGTTGTTGAATGGCAATGGACTGAAGATGGATCTCTGGGGGAATCTCAGTCAATATTTTCCTCCAGGATAATGTTGAACCATTTATCAGTGTGAAGTTGCTCAACCAATTGCAAATCTACTAGACTGCTGTACTATCTATCCTGTATTTCTGCATGCTGGCCATAAGGATATCATGAGAGACTTTGTTAGATGATTTATTAACATCAGCATATGTTACAGTATTGTTTTGTTGTATTAAACTAATTACTTTGTATGAAAAGATTAGGCTGACAAGACTTGATCCTAACAAACCCTTAATGTGGAGAAAAATATAACAGAGTAATGGCATTGAAAGGGACTTTAAAGGTAAAGGTAAAGGTTCCCCTGCACATGCATGCTAGTCATTTCCAACTCTAGGGGCCGGTGCTCATCTCCATTTCAAAGCTGAAGAACCAGCGCTTGTCCGAGGACGTCTCCGTGGTAATGTGGTCAGCATGACTAGACGCCAAAGGCGCATGGAACGCTGTTACCTTCCCACCATAGTGGTCCCTATTTTTCTACTTGCATTTTTACATATTTTCGAACTGCTAGGTTGGCAGAAGCTGGGATGAGTAACAGGCGCTCACTCTGTTACGCGGCACTCGGGATTTGACCTGCCAAACTGCCAACCATCTGATCGTCAAGCTCAGCGTCCTAACCCACTGAGCCACCGTGTCCCCTGTGAAAGGGACTTTAGAGGTCTCCTAATCCAACCATCTGCCCAAGCAGAAAACCCTATACTATTTCAGACAAATGGTTGTGCAATCTCTTTTTAAAAAACCTTCATGAAGAAGCACCCATATGATCTCATATTAATTGGCTGAATGAGTGAATCATGGATGTCGACAAGACTCAGACTGTGCTCTCCATAAGTTTGCAAGTCACATTGACATCATATTTGTCATGACATCATCACATAAATTATGCTTTGTTTGTAATTTGCATGACCTGGTCATAGTGCATGTGATGTCTCTTCACCAGTTGATGTTCTATTATTAGTGTTGACATTTAAGGTAAGGAAATCTTTGTGTGAAGTTTTCTCTAATTAAGGCATCTACAGTAATGTGATGGATTTGAAGACTAGATAAGCCATGTGCCATTTAGGGAGAACCAGAGATGTGATTCCACAGTTTCTTCCTGTACATACTTTCTTTGTTTTCAAACAAATAATGAAATGAACTATGATTTGTGAAACACTTTTATTGGTCAGTTAATCAATGCAATGTAATTAATAGGTGAAATATAACAATAGATACTTATTTATATTGTTCAATTAGGAGTATATCAGTGTATTAGGAAAAGTATTTGCATTCTCTAGTTTTCTTCATGTAATATTAACTAATGAATTTATAATGTCTAAGCCTTGTGACTTAGTGTTACTATGACAATTTATTTAAATGCTTCCTTCCCATGCAAACTATATGCATGTAGTATTTTATTGTCTAAATAAATGTTTCAAGTAGTAAAAATCGCAAGGGAATACTTACTAAGCTATTAATAAAGCACACCAGCTTTTAGCTGGCAAACCTACCTTCTTTCCATCAAATATGTCTCAGCCTTTAATAAAGAAACTCAACTGTTGTAGGTGAAAAATTACTTTTCTCACCCGGTCATCTGTCTGTCATGTATTATTCAGGTCACCAATGTTTGTCCTGAACTGTATCATTCTGTAGTTGTGTCAGGTATGAAATATGTTCGGTGTAATTCCATCAGACTTCGTGAAGTTGATTAGAACAGATCACCTTTCGGCATGGGCACAAGTTATCTCAGCAGATTGAGTGAAAAAGACTTATTTATCTTTGCCTTATAATAAAGAAAGAGATGAACGAAT